>NC_038251.2:5541450-5836405 GCF_000004515.6 Glycine max | reverse complement strand
CACACGAGAAACCAGCAATATATATGCTATGATGTAATTATTAGGGAATAGGTATGTACTCAGTTCGTAGAAAAGTCAAACTTAATTAGCAGACACATCAGGTGAAGTTAGCACAGGTGTGTTTAATTTATCATACACCAGGAGTTATTTTACCTAAACACTGTTAGGTGCAGAATTGATAATGTTTTTCTTACTTGTACTGTTAGCTTTTTATGATTTGTTTTACTTTAAAATTACAATAAAATCATTTACAATATTATCAAAAGTGATAAAATTTATAACTTTATAAATATAAAACAAAATAATTTATAAATGAATTGAAATCTAGAGTTCATGTAATTTTCAAATAATTAAACTCCATAGAACCGTGAAGGATTGTTCGATTAATGAATAATGAAGGTAAGAACGTAGTAGAAGGTACAAGAAAAATTGGTGGTGAAACAGTGGCACTCCTAGTGAGGAATAGCTGTAACGATTACACATTAGCTAGCAGGGAAAGCTGGTGGGATTTATTGTGTTTAATCATTCCTCTACAGATGCTTTTCGACTTTTCGTAAGGTATTAATCATAGTCCTACATTATGATCCGGAAATGATTCTCTGGACAGAAAGTAAATAAATAATTAATTAATTCAAAGACGATCGAAAAGGAAGTGCTAACTTATATAATGTAAAGCATATAATGTTATAGTCCCGTGATACCAAATCTCAAATTCAAATTATTCATGTCTATGCCAATAGGTTCTGGCCGAAGTAACACATATGACTGAGTTAATTGGTTGAAGCAATATGAGAAGTTTGAACATGCAGAGATGCCAAATATAATATCCCGAACATGATTAATTTGTCTCATCGGCCAAGGGCAGAAAGGTTCAAATTACTCTTATTTAGTTGATATGTAAAACAGAAACACTTCATTCCATATATACTCTTGTATATTACTTTAAATATTTAGACCGATGTAGTGAAGTGTTCTGATCAACAATTGCTGATAATAAGGACTGTTTTGAGGTTTCATTTCATCAAACTCATGAGATGGAAAAATGAATTAAATTATTGAAAATTTGGCATGTGTCGTCAATAGGAAGGTAAGAACAACCTCTTGTAGTGGACCACTCAAAACTATGAAAGGTGTTTCATGAACACACACACACATATATATATATATATATATATATATAAAAGTATTTTATATCAGAATAAGAGGATTATTATATCTAAATCGTATAATCATGAATAAAATATTAAAATTTAATATGATATGACTACTTAAAAAATTACATGATTTTTTAAAATTAAATCTTAATCATTTATATTTGATTATATTGTTTGATGATTTCATTTTTATAATGAAATTTTTGTGTCATCTATCAAATATAGAACTTCAGCTGTAGAAAAAAATTTAGAATTTCAACTCATCTAGATTATTCTCAAATAACAAAGATTCAAGGGTTTCCTTTTTCTATTTCGGTTTTGGCATACTCTCTTATCGGTCTCCTCCACCAATAATAGTTATATTCTACTACATGAGTTTGGCTAGACGAACTACATGGATCAACTATTAAACTTGATTAAAAAAATATTTTTAGGGATGTTATTCACTATATATATGAAACTCTTTTTAATAATAATTTCCTCCAAAGTTAATTTTTTAATTACTCTCTATTCCTTTTTAAAGAACTAAAAATTATGCTACTTAGTATTTACTCAGTTCATCGCTATTTTTTTCTTTGCATTACCCAAAGCACTTTAACAACTAATTTTCTATTCTATTTTTCTCTTTAGATGCCACACCGTTATCTCCAAATCACCCTTGTATGGTTCAAATCACTGGACCAGCACATTTCTAACTAAGGGTATAATTATTATGGGAATGATAAAGAAAGAGGATGCAATGTGTTTGCATATGTGAATCTGGGTTGTGGATTTTCTTATATATTGGGTACGAAACCAATATCATAGTAACTCTGCTTGGTTCATGTCATATATGATGAACTTCATTAGAAGATTCTCTTGCGTGCTAACCAATTTTGAGGCTTTGTGCAAGATATGTTACTCTGTATAAAATCTCTAAATTGTCCATTGCAAAGATGACTGGAGCCATGTAATTATATATAGCTTTTAGCTTCGTGTTTGTGCTAGGCAGCACTGGTACTACTTGTAATTGTTAGTGATGACTATAAATTTCAATTGCCCAAAGCTATCAAGTATCAACAAAACTAGAATATCAGATTTACGTTACAAAGATTTTATGATCCTGTCCCTGTACGTAGTTATTAGTTAGTCAAAAAATTTGGCTTTTAGTAACTCGTAGTTCTGAGCAGATTCACATAATCTAAGCGCACTCTTCGTGGTTCATTATTGTATTTTTGGATTAAATATTTTTTTTGTTTCTATTATTTACCTTGACTTTTATTTTTGTCTCTATAATTTGGATTCTTATAGTTTTATTCGATTTAAATTTCGGTCTTTATTATTTATTAAACATTACTTTTGATGTTTATCTGTTCTAGAATACATATGTGGCATATTGCTAGTGGCAAAGACCAAAACTTAAACAGAATGAAATTATTATTATAAGAACTAAAAATCAAACTGCTTAGTACAAAATCAAATTGAGGTAAATTATGAACACAAAAAGTATATTTAAACGTTACATTTTTTTATAGGTTCGTGATATTAGCTTCCTGTCAATTATCATATGTACTTGTTTTGGGATAATTTGGTAAGGAAGTTGAAGTATCAGGGGAACAACTGAGATAGATATTGCATCTAATTCAGTCACTAAATGGAAAATAATTAATCGTAAATCATACATGATCGAGGGTGATTAACTACTGATTTAGAAAGGATTACACCCTACAACTTATGTTGGACTTTTGTAGGAAACTTTGTAGTGTAAGGTTTGTGGACCTAACTTGAACACAATTTCTTTGAAAATCATAATCAGGGCCCATAGCTGACTGTTGGTACTAAAATTATCACACACTGAAAATTGCTTTCTCGCCATATATCATGCTTCGCACAACCGTGTATAACAGACAAAAAGAAAGATACAAAAGAAGGGAATGTGAGTAAACACATAATTACGAAGGTGTTATCATTTAGATAGTCATTAATCATATAATAATACTGACACAGAAATTTCATATTTGCAAATAAGAGCTGTTGACAGGTTGCTTGTTGCGATCATTATCCTTTTGATTTTTTATTTATTCATTTTCATACTTATAATAATACCAATTAGTCTCTTCTTAATATATATTGTCAAAGTGGAAGAATCTTCAAACAAAAGGATTCCGAGGGAAAGAGGAAAAGATTAAAATAGTAGTGGTGTAGCTAGGACATATCACAGTATTATAATAATATTGTAAAATAATCCATCGCCAACATTCTCAGACACCACGCGATTGAAGGGTGCTAAAACTTCCTTAAGAAACAGTCCAAACCAAACGTGACTTAATTTTAGTGATAGATTCTGTATCAAAAGACCGTATACTGGAATTTTCTATTCTTGGTGCATGCCTGCGGTCCAATTCCCTGGTGTGACTGTTCACTATTCTCTCTGTTAATTACTGTCCACTATTATCAAGTGGCTCATTTTACATTGCCACACCTTGATTTAATTTATTAGCAATTAACAATACAAAAAACAGGAACGTCGGTAACATATATAATTTCGCCAATAAAACTACAATACATTTTAAAATAAAAAACTGTCTAACAAGGTTTTCCCGGCCGTCATGTTATGATGAAGATCAGAAAGTAATATTACAAACACACGTAGTTAAGTATATTCTGCTGAAACATTAACAGGATTCAAAGAATCAACATCGTGTGGTAAGTTTGGTAGATAAATTGATTCTCTAAACATGTGGTTAGGCGTAGAGGTTTGATTCTTAAGTTTGCGTGTAGGAAAAAAAAATTATTGAGAGAGATCTCATACCCTTCAATGGATCTCATTACTTGAGATATGTTAATCATTGACTAAGATACTATGGATACACCCATAAAAACAAGACTCAAAGTAGGAGAAAAAATACGGGATGCAACAGTTGATTGGTTAATTTTCAGCCACTTTTGTTTTCTGTTGTTATTGATTGTGCAATATCAAAGTGGATAGCGTTGATATTTTAACATTGTTGTATCGTGAATTGGCTATGACTTTTTGTTTTAATATGGTTCATTGGAATTGGCTCTGGGATTGATGACGTGCATGGTAAAATGCTGGTGAATCACACCCTAAAGTCATACTAGCTTCATGACATCCATTTTTCTACGAAGCTCCAACTTTTAAAGGTATACAAAGCAATCATATGATTTAGGAATTATTCCCTTAATTTAGAACCTAACCGGGTTGTAAACGAGTTGAATTATGGCCGGGAGAATCTCACATCAAAATCCTCATCTTTTATTTGCCATCAAAATTGCCCTATTCAACCACCATGAACCGTAACATCATTAGCATTTGTTTCCCTCTTGTGTGAGCTAAATATGTTTCTCTAAATTACAATATTGCCACAACATTTTTCTTATCACACTTTTATTAACATTATTTTTTCTCTCTTTATTCGTTAAAGCACTAGTTTTATTACACATTTTTCTCTTTTCTTTCTTTCTATCTAAACTTTGTTGTACAATCTACAGAAATAATTTCTCTTTTTGGATTACAAGACAGCCATGATGGGTCTGTGCACAAAGTACAGGAGGTACATGCAATGCATGATATGTGAGTTAACAGTAATATGTGACACGAACAAAATCCATTCATTTTTATCCTTTTTAGCATAAACATTGTGCACAGAGATGATAAAGAAAAGAAATAGAACTATTCAGGCACCTAGGCTTTGACAAAAGCATGCCTATTACATATCAGGATGGAATAGTAACTAGTCAGTGGTGCCGAGAGCCTAGGAAGGTAAAGGACAAAAGACAATGAGGGCAAAAAGGTAATTTGAGGTGCAGACATGAAAATTTTATAAGCAAAAAAAGTAAGGGCAATAATAAAATAAAACTAACCAACAAAAATAAAAAGATTGATGTAATTAGTAAGAAATAAATTCATATTTTAAAAAGACATCCGTTGGATTCTTATATTGATGTGGTGATTTTATTGCTAAATAATATATAAATATCTTTATAAATTTTCATTGAGTTTTATTGTTAGTGATGAAATTGGAAAACTAATCTTATTTAAAAATTTTATCATAATGAAAAATAGAAAATAAAAGTGAATTGTTGTGAGCTTTTGATGGGTAGAGTTGGCTTGGGTTGATGGTTTGGTCCCCCAAAGGCCTAAGCTTTATCTGTTAGCAGAATTACAGGGTTGCTTGCCAAATTGGAATCTCTTGTCCGGCGCTGATGGGTCCCGAGCGAGTAGTGGGTGTGGGTAGGGAGGACCCACTTCCACCTCCATCTCTAACTATCAAAAGTGGATCTACATCCTCTCTTGTCACTCAAAAATTTCACAAGAAAAACACGAAAATTATATTAATAGAACTATTCAATCTTGTTACATCTATATTTTGTTTTTCTCTTCCATGACACAGTACTATCATATTCTTTTAAGAGTAAATAGTATGTATACTAACAACATTACAGTTTAACAAAAAAAATTATTTTAATGTATCACATGGATTAAGTTACTTAAAAGTAGAGAAAGTTGGTTATATAAGTAACTGTTATTTGAGTTATTTAAATTTATATTAAATATAAGAGAAAGAAATAAAATATTTATGAATTGAACAATTTATTAATAAAAATATTCATTAAAAAATTAATTAAATTACTAAAGATTAAAATGACATAAATTAAATTGTTTATACTGACACCGTTGAAGATAGACTGAGTGTAAAGGATATATATAATATTATTTAATCACTTTCGAGTTTCAAAACTCATAAAATCGTGAATAACTTATGTCACTTTATTATGTTAAATTATTATTTAAAAGGAAAGCATCTTCAATTCTATTAGATAGGATGCCAACAACATGCTCAGATTGTCACCAAAATTCCATATAGAATAATACTCCCTAGTTCAAACACAAGTAATTTTATCTAGTTATAATTACTCGTTTCTCTCTCTCTCTCTCTCTATATATATATATATATAATTTTATAACTTTTAACTCATTAATGTTTTTATAAAAATCATAGATTGAAACTTTCTTTCATATATATAAAATTTTATATTAATCTAAAATCATTTGTTATTTTATTTATATATATTAAAATCCACATAATATAAATTTTTTGAAATATATTAATATAATTTTTTAAGGTATAAGCCCTTCTAGTGTCGCTGGGTTCAAGATTCGACTTTCTAATATTTTAAGAAAATTCATCATGGTTAAAGTTTTTTATATATGCTCATCACGGTTACACTTTAATTTCACTACGACCAATTAACAATAGGTGTTTTTAAACACACAATAAAACAACAGTACGAAAAATAAGTTTATAGTAGAGTTATATTTTTTGTGTAAAAGTTTTTATACTACATACTAAATTAGAAATATTCTTTAGTATAATTTTTAACGTAAATAATTTTATCATGACGATTTATAATTTATGTAAAAAGATTTACAATGTCAGTGCATGTTTATTTATCCTTATTTTTTTAAGGAAGCTTATTTATTCTTATAAACTCCTATTTATTTAAATTCATATTAAAATAAACTGGTTCACTTCAGAAATAAGCTTAGATTTGTTTAAAATAAATTTAAAAATTGATTGTAATGTTCAACTTTATTTTATTTAAATAGTTAAAGTAAACCAGGACACATCAATAAAATAGTTACCTTATGACTAATTGTGTGTTTAGATGGATGTTGAGAAAATTGATTTTGAAAATTTGATTTAAATAAAATAAATTTTGAAGTGATATAATTTATGTTTAGATGTTTTTATTATAAAAATTTGATAAAAAAAAATTATCTAACATACAATTTTTCAAAAGTTATTAGCAAAATTGTAAATTTGGTCTCCCTATTTGTTTTAAAATTATAAATTTGGTCACTCAGTTTTTTACAATCTCGTTATTTTAGTACTTAGTCTTGAGATTGAACGTTGATTGTTAACTGTATGCTTTGATTGTTATGTGTCATGTTTTTATTGAACGTTGAACGTCACGTGTCGTGCTTTTGTGGGAGGTTGACGTTAATTAGGTTTACGAAATTAACGTCCAATAAAAGTGCGACACGATCAAGATAAACAATTAATAGTAAACATCTAATTTTAGGATTGGGGACTGAAATAATAAGACTGCAAAAAATATGGGGATTACATTCGTGAATTAAATTATAGGGTGATCAAAATCGAACTTTAAGACAAATAGAGAGACTAAATTTATAATTAGGCCAAAAAAAATTTAACTCATAATCAATTTTAGACTCATAACTAATTTCTTAATGTGAAATTAAAGATGTAAAAATTACCTAATTGGTTGATATTTTAATGTGATTCTAGATAATTTAATGTAAAACCAAACATATACTTAAAATCTAGGCGTTTGAATTTTAGAAACAATCTCTTCTTTTTTAGTTAGGATAAGGTTGGAATTAGATTCTAGAAACAACCTTTTCTTTATATCTCACCCTTTTGAAGGAGAGTCTTAGTATGATGATTCGATTTATTGGGCATACGCAAGAGGTAGTGCTGTAAAAAAAAAAGTGACGTTCTAGTTGTGAAATCAGCCTCTTGCAAAGGTAAAAGGTAGGGGCTCTATAATGGATCCAACTCTTTATTGAACACGGTCATAGATAATGTGAGTTTTACAGTAACAGTTTGCCTTTTCTAATTAAAAGAAAGGGGAAAAAATCATTCCAATTGGATTTTTCAAAGAATACTTTTATGTCAAATTCAGATGAGATAAGAATTAGTTTTTAAAAGAGAGTTTTTTTAAGGTATTTTAAAAGAGATAGTTGAATATTTTAAGTCTGACTAAAAATCTTGGTACAAAGTACAAACCAAAATGCTTTAAATGTAAAAATTTGGTTTTTGAAGGGTGTTAAGCATCCCTAAAATTAAGATATTCACTTGTTATGGATAAACATTGATTAAGTGGTCTTCTTCCAACACAATAATAACACTAGTAACTTGTTAACTTATATAATGGCGCACCGTGATTGATCTCAATCGGTGAATATATAATAGGGTCAATTCCAAATTCAGTTCATATATACATATACCCTCTGTTATAGTAAAGATTATTATTATTATTTTAATTTTTTTTAAAATTTATCTATACTGATGTGTTTAAAGTAACTTACATTCAATTCATATTAAAAAAAATTAAATAATGTATATCTAAATGACTAAATGTTTATATACATTTTGCATCAAAGGTTCTTCTATATAAATATATTGTCCTTATTTTTTAATGATTGTATGCCTGACATTTTTTATGATTAATATACAATTTTATAAGTGTAAAAAAAAAAGCCAGAGTGTAGTATTATTTTAATTACTAATAACCAAAGTTTAACAAAATAGATTTGAAACTGGTGAAGAATAATGATGGGAAGTTGAGAGGAGTAGAAGATCCCTTGGGAGACTACAAAATCCATTTGTTCCCCATCTGTGCTTTGCTTTATCTCACTTTAATTCCTTTTCCTTAGAAGCTGAGCTGCCACCACATGATTCTGCACCTCAAGGCTCCATCTCCTCACTCTTCCAACCCTTTCTCTGTCTCTTTCTGACACCCCCATTAACGGTTTTATTACCAGCTTTGATTAAAATAATTTATGAATTCTTACCAAGCAATATAATACTATTAAGAAGCATTTCACATTTTAAGGAAATTTAATAATTTAAAAATAAAACATTAATTTTTTAATGATTCTTTCATAATACGTTTTTATATATCCTATATTTAATAAACCAAAAAATGTCGTGACCAAATTACGTGGGAGAGGAGAAAGAACGAGCATAGCAAGAGGTTCTTAAGAGCAAAGCGTGGCCTTCCTAGGTTCTTAAGATAATGGCTTTTTGTCCCTTTCATTTGGAAACTTTTGGTCCATGACTAGGGTGTGTAAACACTAGATCAGTAAAATAAATAAAACTGAATTGATTTAAAAAAAAATCAACCTGAATTGATTTTGAATTGTTTTAATCAATTTAATTTTATATTTAAATAGTTAAATTAATTTAGAAACTAAAAATTGAATTAATTTTAAAAAATTAATTCTTAACTGAACAATTTTAAATTAGTTCTAAAAGTCAAATTAGTTTGAAACTAATTTTTGAATTATTTTTTTAAAATATAAAAATAGTTAAATAAAAATCAATTTGTTTAATTAAACTGATTTAATAAAAATAATTCGATTAATCGAGTTGATTTTATAAAATAATACACTCATTTCAATTCAATTTAAGTTTGGTTGCAATTCAATCCAAATCATTTGTTTTAACACCCTTGTCCATATGATAACATAAATATATGTATCTCTTTTTCATTTTTTAAATCACCTAAGATTGCATATTATACTAATCATCTCATTGATTCAAAATAACTTGTATAAAATCATTATCGACAATATTTTTTAATAAATTTTCAATACAAAAGCATTTTAAAAGTCTCAAAATTGATAGCACAATTTATTTTCTTTAATAATTTATGCACTTGTCTCACCCTTTTAAGAAAAAAGGTTTTATTTCTAATTATACTCATAATATGCTCTATTCGTCTATATAATTTGTTAATACAAATTGCATGTTTTCTCATATTTTGGTTTAGTTGAAATTTCACATTAATATTCTTGGCCAAGAAGTAACAGAACTATTTAACAATTTAAAAATCTAACTGCCGCATTTGTCGATTAAAATTACTACAGTAATTAAAACAAAGTGGAAATGGAATTTATTTCCTTATAGGGCATTGGGCTTTTGGGATTCCCTCTTCGTTCCTATTTTTCAGATTCTCTCAGTCCCTATAGTCTGTAGTACAACTACGAGGAAATGTTAGGTATTGATGCGCGGAACCAGCGTCTACTGTTGGTCTCTGTAACTCTCAGAATCATTTTAAATATTAAAAAATTATTAATATATTTTACTAGAATAAATATTTATTTTATATTAAATATTACATTTTCCTGTATACTTATATCGTGGTTCTTGCTTTTCATTTTTTTAATCACTGCCTGATTAATTCCCATTTTTGTTGTACCTCCATCGCCTCTTGGATTTTTTCCTTTTGGTTTCTAGGAGTGTATTTGGCATCATATTTAAGTTAATTTATAATTTATTTTATCAGTTTATAAATTTATTTGAGTATATTAAAAGTATATGATAGCTTATTTCACTAATATATAATTTATAAGTTAAACCTTCCTCAACTAATTTATAAATTATATTTCCTCCGTTCGTTTTAATTTATTAATTAATTAAGCTCATTAAGTAGAAAACAAAAAATACAATAATTTTTTATTATAATAAAATAGTTGTGATTTCTTATTTTATTTCTTTTCTTTTCACTCTACATGTGTAAATTAATTAAAAATTATGAGATAAGTAAATATATAGTTGATAAAAGAATAATTAATAAAATATTGAACTTTACAAACAATAGATTATAAATAAAAATATTTTCTTAAGAAAATATCACAATTAAAAAGGTACGGAGGCTAAAATAGTTCATAGTATCTTAATTTTTATAATAATTATTTTAAATGTTATATAAAAAATGATTTATGATTAATTAACTTTGTAAATGTTTTTACACTAATAAATAGACATTAAAGTCTAAAGCATTGTATTTTATTTAATCTTATTTGAGACATCATCAAACACTAATATAAATATCTCTCCCAATATGAATTTAAATTTTAATTCATCACATTATAAAAAACTAACGTCTGATTAACTCTTAGTTAATGTTTATTGAATAATATCAGTTGAAATCAATTGTTAAATTCTGAATGTCCTTCTCATATTTTTTTATTATTCTTAACTTTTCTCACCCTAATTTTAGTTTTTCTTGTCACATCATTTAATTGCATTTATCGTTTTCTATATAATTACTTATTATCTTTCTCTTTTACTCAAAAGGTGAATATACTTAAGTGTGTCAAATAAACATTACTTGTTTTATTATTCTATATTTCTTATTCAAAAATGGTTTTTCACACAAGATGCGTGTACCACGGAAAGAAGAGAGGTATACGTAGGGGAAAAAAGGTGATATATATGATAAGATAAAAAGAAACGAAAAGACTATAAAACGATACAAATTTAAAATTTAAAATGTAAAATAATCATAATTGTTTAACTAGTAAAATGTAAATTCTAATATTAAATCAAACTCGCCACGTGAAACTACGTCCTACGTGCAACTAGACAATTTTTCTTTTACATGAAAGCAATTAATATAATTCTAATATCAATTTTTCTGAAGATTATACTTAAAGGTAACAATTGATAATTAAAAATGAAAAAAAATTAATATTACTTATGCGTTGCATTCGGTGATTTTTTTATAAAGAAATGAACTTCCATTGTAAATTTTATAACAATGATCAGTAAGACTATTATTTTTGTTATTAATATGAAATATTCATCCTCTCTTCTTTTAAGGACATATTTTTTAGTTATAAGATTTAAATTTAAAATTTTAAATAAGATATTGAGTCTAGAATTATTTAGATTATTTAGATTGATGACTTATTTGTAGAAATTAACTAATTTAATATATATGATCCTTCAGTACGTAGTTAAATAATTAAGTTCATGTTACTAGCTAAATGCTGGTCGACAACTTCAAATTTTCAGTGTCTCACTCCCTCTGTTAAAGCTCACATCACATTACATTACTATCTAAAACCTACAAGCAAGACTTAATATCTGTTCTTTGTCTGCTTACTCTTTGTTTTCAAGGATTCCTTCGAACGAGCAAAATGTCGGCTAACTGTGAGAAAATGGTAGCCATCCCTCCAACGACCAACCAATGGCTACAGGTTCTTCACTTCTCTCTCTCTCTTCTCTCTCACACACAAACACACTTATTAGACAAATACATGACCAGTGCAATTTTGTTGCTTTGCTTTTGGAAGAGAATACCTCCACTGTGTGTGTTGTTATCATACCCTAGAACAACGCCACTTAAACTGGATCTCCCTTAATTTGTATATTTTATTGTATTAATTTTTCTTAATTACCCTCTAAATATTTTCATCATCAGGTGGATGATCACAAGGTCTTGATGGGTTCCAATGGTGGAAGTAGTAACAATAATAAGGTAATGGAAAAACCAGGTCAAAATCAACTTGTGCAGCAGCAGCAACATCCAGAAACCCTCAAGTGCCCTCGTTGTGACTCATCAAACACCAAGTTCTGCTACTACAACAACTACAGTTTGTCTCAGCCTAGACACTTCTGCAAAGCCTGCAAGCGCTATTGGACAAGAGGTGGAACCCTCAGAAACGTTCCTGTTGGTGGAGGCTGCAGAAGAAACAAGCGTGTAAAGCGTCCAATAACAAGCCCTTGTTCTGCCGCCATTGACACTGCTTCTAATTCTTCTAACTCTTCTTCTGCTCCCACTGCTGCTGCTTCACTACAACCCCAGATCGACACTGCTTCAACCTCAAATCACATCAACCCTTTGTTCTATGGATTACCAAGTAGCTCTAGCGATGTGAATCTTCCATTGTTCTCTAGGTTCGGTTCTAGAATCTCCAGTTCCGGGTTTGATCTTCAGTTGAATAATGCCCTTGGATTAGGTTTTTCATCCGGGGTTTTGTCCAATGAAGCTAGTGATAATAACGGTTACAGAAGCGGGTTTGGTTCAAACAATATGCTTCTTTCAAGTTATACATCCACTACTACTACTACTCCAGCTATGTCTTCTCTTTTGCTTCAACAGAAGTTCATCAGTGGTGGATTGAAAAATGATGCTGATAGCAGCAACACTTTCCAGCATGGCTTAAGCTTAACCTCACTAGAGCAGTTGCAAATAGCAAGTGATCATAGCAGTGAGGCAGGGATGGTGGCATTAAAAGATGTGAAAGTAGAATTAGGACAAAACAACAACAGGTTGGAGTGGAATGGTGGTGCTTTCCAAAGCCAGATCCAGCATGTGGGCTTGTACGATCCTTTGCTTTATTGGAATAATTCAGCAACAGCTTTGGGTGTTTGGAACGATCAAGCTGCTAATATTGGTTCATCAGTCACTTCTCTGATCTAGAAAAATACAATCCAATCGAATGAAGAAGTATGGTTTTCAAGTTTGTCTCCCCCTTCTGTCTTGTTGCTGCTACTTTTTTCTTTTGTTTTGTTTTTCTTCTTTTTTTTGGGCCAAAATGGGAAATTAAAGGGAGGAAATTAAGGTGATACTTGTAAGAAAATGGGAAAGCAAAAGGTGAGAGGAGTTTGGATCGGAGCGATCATGTCAGCTGAATCCTGCAAATATATATAAATTTCTCTTACAAGATTGGGAAAAGAATTGCATATATTGCTCTGAGAGGAACCTGGGATCCTCTTCTCTCATCTTCTCACAGTTGCTGCGCAGTGTTCTCTACGGAAATCCTTTCTGTTGAATTAAAGTTCCCCATAGTTAAGTAAGTTGGTCTTTCATTTTGTTATGTACATATGGATGACATTTCTTTTCTTTTTCTTATCTTGTAATGAACCAGCTGTGGTTAGCTAGGTGGGGTAGGGGATTTACTGGGTATGATGCTGTCCTTGAATAAAGGAACTAATATTGGTTTCATTTTTGTTAACTTTGTGATGATTTTTGTTTTGGATAGGGAGAATGGGAATATATTGGGTATAATGGTATAGAAGAGAGGGGGATTATTTACTTGGTTTTAGATGATTAATGAGTTAATGTATGTCGGTGGTTTAATTTGGTGCTTATATGTGTTCAACCTCGTTCTATCCATCTATTGGTTCTGAGAAACTTTGGTCCATGCACAGAATATTGATGCTTTTATTTATCCATCCATGTATATCTTTTCAGATACTTCACATTGAAAACAATGAGCTACTAATTCACACTGAAAACAAATGAGCATGCTGGAATGGTACGTAACTGTAAGATGGCCTAGGTAGTCAATTAAGCTAATATCATTTGTTCACGATAGGAACTTAAGCAGGGTTTGGACTCATGCTGTTCTATAGGGAGAAGGGACATTTCGTCAATATTCCAATTCAAGTGATACATAACAAGAATTTCGATATTCTCATACCTTTACTTTTACCTTCTTTTTCTTATTATTATATCACTTATTGTATATCTGATACATCTATAACTCATTTGTAGGGTGTAAGAAGTAATAGGAAGAGAAAAATAAAAAAAAAAAGTAAAAATGAATAAATTAATAATATAATTAATGTGATAAAATTAAGAAGAATGAAATAAAATGAAAAGATGGATAAAAATACTATGCAAATGTACGTATATCTCTTATTTTTCTTTTTTATCCTTTCTATTTTCACTTTCTCATCAGCGTGTACACACACCTCAAAGAACTATCAAACAATCCTTTGCAACAGAGGAAAGTATGATTAAAAAATGTGTACGTAGAATCAAGTATAATGCAACAAGATACATGCTGCACACGTTTTCTTTCAATCTAAATTAACCATTTTGTTATTAAGAGTTTATGTTGATAAAATAAATGTAAGAAATTTTATGAATTTTCATATAGCAACTACTTTTTCAACAAATGTTTTTTTATATTTTTATATTTTTATATTTTTTTCGGATGTCCACTTTTAACTCTTTTAAAATGTAGCTACGTGTGTTTGACTCGTCTTTTTTAATGTATAAATTGTAAATATTTTAGTACTTGAGATGGGTTTGTTGTGTACAGTTGCATAAATGATTCCCATGCTGCAAGTTCCAGCCCATTCATTCATTCAAGTTTATGGATCCAAAATAGATAGATCGAACTCCGCGTCTTAACTCAACCAATCTGGAAGTTTAGGATTTCTTTTTTTTTTTTTCTGCACCACATATATTTTTTATTTCAGACAATCCTGAAAATTTTGAACTTCAGTTTTTATTTTTTATTTTCGAGGATAGGACTTCAATTTTATAAGGAAATTACTTTATGGTACTAAGAATATGTCACACGAAAGGTACGAAAACATAAATTAGCGGCTGATCCATGATTTGCGTCAATTCTTTTTTTATTTTTTTCCTTTTGATTAAATCTTTAACCAATAAAAAGAAGTTACGTGTATATAAATTATGATGTCACATAAAGAAAGATAAATATAAATTATGAGTATTAATTAGGTGTTTAAAAAGTGTGGATGTTTGTGTATCATTACTCTTGTGATATATATGTACATCCCATTGTGGTGTATTGAGGTGAAAATAAGAGAGATAGAAAGAAAATGAAAAAGATAGAGTGAAAAAATAATGAATGTGATAAGTGAGGTGATAAAGAGAGAGAGAGAGAAAAATTAGAGGTGGAAGTGAGATGGAAGAGAAAGTGGATGTATGAGTAGTATTTCCATTATCATTGATGGTAATGTTCGATGAGATTTTTTTATATGATTGCTTATTTTTCGATATTTAAATGCAATAATATGCACACAAAAAATCTAGTGTTATGTTTGATGTTTTTCACAAAGTCTTGACTTATGCACAATCTCAACAAATTTAACCTTATAAATGTTACATTGAGATTAGGGACCAGCCAGGTTGGAAGGGAAACTCACTAAATTTGACTTAGTCAAGAGATTTTTTTTATATATAGAAATTAGTTATTAGGTGTCATGAAAAAAAAAACATTGATACTAGGGAGAAGAAATAATATGAATTGTTGTCAGATTTAGAGACAAAGACTGAGGCGCCGAAGATATATAAATAAGTAACTAATTTTGAATATATCATAATTAAGCATTATTCTAAAAAGTAAAATGAATTTTAAATATCTTTAATATTATCTTTAAAAAGTAAATTAAAATAAGGATTTGAAATTATTGATGAAAGAGAGAATTCGCCGAAGTTAAAAAATATATTTGAAAAAAAGAAGATTGAATCAGGTAAAGAATTGAACAGGGTTAATTACAAAAATATTAGAAAAAGAAGTGAGTTTGGATAGTTGTTGCTAACAAAATTTTTAGGAAAAGTGGCAAACAGATATGCTTGTTAGGAGATACACCTACAAATGAGAGTGGGTGTGAGGGAGAGCGGAGCCTACCTTACTTAGTCATGATTCTTTCTTTTTGTTACTTATTAATTATAAATAAAGAATCCTTAACAATATAACCCTTACTCTCTCAAAACAAAACCCTACCTTATTATTTTTCTTGGAGCCTATCTACCATATCGGTTGTGCTTCTCCTTATGCGAAATTAGGATTACGGGTATCATCTATCTATGTATCTATCTTGTTCCACGCTTCACAGATGCAAATACATGGCTACACAAATACGCACCTTTGCGGGTTCCCGAACCCTATCCTTACAGCAGAGGCTACGTAAAGTCCGTGGGCGAGGCCACGGTGAACCTGGAGAAGGATAACACTTTCTTCTCCAAGTTGGACCAAGAGTCGAAGCCGGTCATAAGAGATGACACTGAAGAAATTTCTGCCGAGGTATACTTCTATTGCTTTATTTAACTTTTCAATTTTCTTAGATTTCTGACTGCTATGTAATGTAAGACATTACACATCACCTGTTGTCTTGCTATATGTTATTGATACGGGCTAGTGTTGTATAGTTGTTGAGGAAGCTTGTGGATGATGCTTAGCTTCTAAGTTTTTGAACCTTAAACTGACTAAGGCTCTCTGTTTACTTCAATGACTCGCAAAACAAGGAAGCTGGTAAGATCACTGGTTTAGAGATTCTTCTTATTGATCCCACTGAAGAGAAAAATCATTTCACTGTCTTGGAATTTCACCTTCGAAACAATACTTTTAGTGTCTCCTTGGAAGATTTTTTATCCTTAAGTTCAAGATATTTATGAGAAGGGTAGTTTTTTTTATGCACACTTGGGTGGTGATGTTTTCTCGCCGACAGTTGTTTGTTTCCTATTGCCTAGAGAATTGTTGATCGGGTGGTTTCAAAGTTCGAGAGAGTTGAAGGCATAGACCTTTCAAAAGACAAAGAAGCTCTTGTGTGCATCACTAAGGAAGCCCGGAATGCAATCAGGAACCTCTCATTCTTGACTTGTGCACCCATCAGGTATCTACTTTTGTCCTTTAATTGGCCAATCTAGTTTTTCAGTGTGTTTTCACCATTTGTACAAAGCAAAGCTACTTAATGCCTATGTTTTCAAGTTGTCATTCAAAACAGCAAATGGAAATGAGAGCGGTGTATTAGTGAACACACCTCACAAGAACTAGATTTGAGGAATTATGTTCAGATCTTCTTGACAGGTAACGATTACTGATAAGTTTGAATGGATGACAAATACATGATTTTGGTGCTTCCGCTAAAGCTGAAAAAATTAATCATGTGTTTCAAGCTCAGGACAGCAGTAGAAAATATATTGAAGAAAGCAAAACTCCAAGTTGGGGATGATTACGCGGTTGAACTCCGTAGTGTATAAGCATGTATCCCAGCTGTTCAGGAGCTTCTAAAGAAGCTGACTGGCAAGGACATAAAAACTTATTACTTTTAATTAATTAGGTATTTAGGTTGGGATTGTTGAATTGTTGATTAATTACTTGGCCTATCTGAAGGCCAATTGCTGGCTTTCATGTCTTTGTCATTGTATTTTGGTTACTGTCAATGCAGAGTTTGAGCATTGTCATGATAGTAGTATCTAATTACTTAGAGATCAATTGTTTTTGAGTTCTTTGGTTCAATCAAGTTACTGACATTTCTAGTATTATTAGGTAATGTTTCATATTCTTGTGTATAAAAAATAAATACTAAGAAAACTTTATCATATATATATATATATATATATATATATATATCAACTTTATCTTCATATTAAGTGAATATCTGACATCGTTAATTTGTGCTACATCTTATTCTCTTTTCTTGATATATTAATTAAGGTTCAATTTTTTCTTCTGTATTTTCTAGACTAAAAACATTAAGATATTAGGTAAATATCTTAATTAAAAATATTGACTACAAATTTTTATCCTTTTTAATAGTAATCAAATTAATTATAATATAAATTATTTTTTAATTGAAATTGACTTAATTATGATGCAAGTTACCCTTCTTAGTAGTCATCAAATTAGTTATGATATAAATTATCTTTTTAATTGTAATTTAAGTTAATTTAATTACTATTATTGAGTAACTTTTTTGTGATAGAGATACAAAACATATTTTCGTTGAGGGTATTTCTGTTAGTTACTTATTTAAAAAAGTTGAAGGTAAACTTGTTTACTTTGCCAGATTACAAATAAAAAAAGAGTGTATATAAAGAAAGTCATAAGTCCTTAGTGTTGAGATATTTTTCGGCAAATATGTCACTCATGCTTTAAGTCCGCCAATTCACTGTTTTTCTCACTTAGACAAAAAAAATTGCACAATTTTTTTGATATAAACACTATAAAATTTCATAATATCAAAAAGGGAATTATAATTTTTTTTAATATAGTATATATATATATATATATATATATATATATATATATATATATATAATTAACAGAAATTAAGCTTTTAATTTAGATATTATAAATCTATACTAATAATATGATACATTAAATTATATATTAACAATATGTATCAATATTATATATTAAATTTCTATATGAACAATATTATACTACACAATACATCGTATTGTTAGTATAAGTTTAATAGCTACATTAATAGATTAGACAAAAGTTATATTAATAAAGGCAATTTTAATGTCTAACATTAGTATACAATTTATTTCATCAAAAATAAAATAAAATTAAATATATGAATCATTTTTATTTTTCATTATTTTAATTATCTTATTTGATTAAAATTAGTTTTTCAAAAAATTGTTCGCATTTTTTTTTAGAAAAAAATGTTCATATATACTCTATTTATTACATATATCAATGCAAGAGACATATATATCTTTACACTTCATATTAGACGTAGCTCATCTCAAAAGTTAATTTCTTGTCATATATTTCTTTTTTTTTATGAGAAATTCATGTCATATATTTCTAGCTATACGGAGTATTCCCCTTCTCATATACGACTGGTTATAGGATATGGAAAATTTGTAAAACTGAAAACTTATTGATATTAAGACAGAATATGTTATGATATTATATTTAAAAGGGTAAAATTTATTTTTAGGTTATGTACTTTCGGTATAAAAAAAATGACATTCTTGTATTTTTAATTTTGATCAATTTATTTCTTGAACTTTAGAAAATTGTTTTCGTTTGAAAAGCACTTTAGAATCACTACTTTTATAAAATTTAGGATCAAATTGATTAAAATTGAAAGTTAATGACTAAAACTAAGTTTCACTAAAAGTATAGTGAATAAAAACATATTTTACTTTGTTGAAAATTAATTGAACACCATTGGCTCCCAATAGTCAGTTCAAAACAATAGGATAGTTCAAGTTTTAGAAGTAGGATTTTGATTATATGTTCCTAATTATGAGATATCTTAACATGTCATCTGGATTCATATTTATATAGGGATTTGATAGAAATAAAATATAGGTTAAAATATATTTTAAATTTGTAATAAATACTTGAATTTTATGTTTATTTTTTTTATAATTTTTTTCTTTGTATTGAATTCGTAATAAAAATAATAATTTTATTTTTAGTTTTTGATATGCTTTTAGTCCTTAATAATTTGACAAATTTTGCATTTGCTTCTCAATAAAAAAAATTATTTGCTATTAGTCTTTTTCAAATAAACTAATAATAAATGAAATTCTTTTATTGAAGAGTAAACACAAAATTTTTTAATTTATTAGGAACTAAAAAAAGTGACAAGGACAGAAAATAAAATTTTTGTTCTCTATTAGGGAGCAAAAACAATAAAAAATTATTGGAAGTAAACACAAAATTTAGATATTTATTAGAGATTACAAACATATTTTAACCTAAAATATATGTTTATAGAAAAAAATTATTGCACTGATTTATAGAAATTTTAATGGGCTTAATCATTATCAAGCCAAAAAAATACACAAATATAAAATGATACTTCCTCAATCTCAAAATAATAATGGTCCTAAGTTGTTTTTATACCGTGTAAGAAAAAAAAAGAGAATAATAAATTTATAAAATTGACCTTATATTATCATTAATATTATAAGGGATATAGGTGAAAAAATAATTAATGTTACATTAAAAAATTAAAATAACAATTATTTTTTGACACTTTTTTTTCTTCAAGAATAATTATAATGAGATTGAAAGATTAACATATATATTTTGTAGACTCATATATAAGCAAAAAAGTTTTTTTATTTTTTGGATTCAAGTATAAGCAAATCTAACAAATTTTACTCCTAATTAATAATATCATTTTTAAAATATTCTTCATTTAATTACAACTCTATTTTTAAGGAATCTATTTTATTGATGGTATCAAGTTTTAACGAAAAATATTTTAAGAATAATCTTATCTTATATTTGAGATTAATAAAATTAAATAATTTTAACTAATTTTCTTAATATGTGAAAGTAGTTATTTTTGTTGTTATATGATTATAGAGAAGGTATATTTTTTCAAGATAAATATAAAATGATGTTTATAAATATGATCCTCTTGAATCCCCTCGTTGACTTCTTCCCATGGTTTTCAACCAACATAATAATACAAGCAAGACTAAATATATTGTATTTTATTACCAATGAAAACGAGTCTCAAATAATTATATTTTTCAGCAACATAGTAATCTTTGCCGTTTTCTTACACCCACCAAATTCATTAATAACATTTTGGCTAAATATTATTTTAAACCAGAGAAATCCTCCACCAAAATCATTCTCGATGGAAGCCAAGTAAAAATACGACAACTGGTCACAAACCAGAGACGAGCAGTTGTATAGATTTCGTCAACTCACAAGCACAACCTTTTTCTGTGGAAGACAGAAACTAAACCAGGACAAAACACGCGTGTGCCAAGGCTTAAATTAAAATTTGTTGGTATGATGGCGTCAAATTTTCAAAACTTTACTCACACGGAATCCCAAAAAAGAAAAATAAAGCAAGGGAATGTTCGAAAATGTTTTGTTGTTGGAACCAAGTCAAAACTAGGTTGAAATGTGTGTTAGAGAATAATATGCCTTCTTCAGGCTAAAGAAAAGAACGAATAAATTCCAACACCACCATACACCTTTTTTTCTCTGTTTTGGATTTTTTTATGCCTTGATTACTTTTATAAGTCAATGATTACTGTTTGTTAATTTACAGTTGTGAAGAGCGTATGATCATGCTGTGTACATATATACAAATTAATTAAAATTAGAACGTGAACCCGTTCAATGCACTCGTGAACAAGAAGAGAGGATAATTTATATATAATAATTTTGTTAATGTCTTATGTTATTGAAAAAAAATGAAAAATTAGTTATATGCGAAATAAATAAGAGATATAAACAATTATTGATATTTCAAGGTCAATGTGGGTGGTGGTTGGCCCACCGGACGATGTAGGTGGCGGTCGGAACTGTGACCAGTAAAATAACGGCAGCCGCCAATGGTGATCGAAGAAAGCGTAAAAAAAACTGGAAAAAAATAATTAATGGTGAGTATACTCGAGGTTACTTTAGGGAAACAGATAAGTTAAATTAGCTTTAATAGAGTATTTTCGTATCTTTTTATGGCAATAACAAGTATTTAACGAAGGGGACTAAATTAGTATTGTTTTTTTTATAAGGAGACTAAATTAGTTTTCATCATAATAACATTTTCAATAAGTATTATAAAAAAAATAATCACATTTGATGTTATCTTTATAGACAATTTTATTCTCAATTATTATAAATCACATTACAGCATCTTATGTTAAACAAATATATCTTTTAAAATAAATTACACCTAATTACATACAAATATTCAAAGTTTAGGCATGAAGTGACTTTTTTACATTAGTAACAAATATTTTAAAATGGTGAATATACTCGCTTTATATTAAACAACCTTCGTTTCTCAATTCTTACTAAAGAAAAAGATATAGTGATTAGTTATTAAAGATATAATGAGAATAGGGACAACTTCAATAGAAGTTATCATTGACATAATTTGAATTTTGGTAATAGTGGTTTTGTTTTACTAGTAAAAAGGACAAAACTTTCTAAAAACATTAAAAAGGAAAATCTTTGTACTGTCAAAGGTTTCAAAATTCAAAAGTGAGTTTCAAAAACAATTAAATAACGGCAGTAAAAAATCAATTGAACAATCATTTTCAGTATTTTCTATATAAAAAAATAGAATAGTAATTTGTAACCATAAAATGAGTTTGAGTGAATTTTCTTCAGAATATTACATAAAAAAGTTATACTATTAAATTTAATTTATAGTAATCCTGCGCAATTCCTACTGTGGCGAGCATGCAGACAATGTCTTCCTACGCGGGAAAATCTATGGAACCGATCGATCGAGGTGTGGTCTGTGGTTCAATTTGCCCATGCATTATGTGATTCTAATATTGAGTCAACTTGCCATATTTTCTTTGGTTGTCCTTGTCCAGTAAATGTTCCATGCTGGGAAGTGCTCAATACTAATTAATTAGACACACTATAGATGATTTATTGCAGCATCAGAATTCTTTTTCAGTTTCATGAATGAAATTGATCCTCAACATCAATTGCGGGTTGCCATGACGATTTGGAGAGGAAATGAAATGCTATGGGAAGGTAAGAACTAAGAATCATTCTGATATTTGTATCAGAATCTGAATATTGAGATCATAACTCCGTTTGGAGTGCAGCTTGGATATGAACCCTTGTATATATTGATGTCCAGGAAGGAGAAGCCTTGGGTTCACTCTTAGTCTTTGCAATTCAAGTTGCTATCGAAATGGAGCTGCAACGAGTGTGCTTTGCATCTGATTGCCAGACTCTAGTGGACAAATTAATTAAAGGGCGTACGTCGCTGTTGATTTTTCTGAGGTTAATTGGCAGTATCTTGTATAAATGTCGGTTCTTACTTTTATTGAATCAAACCTTTTCCGTTGGTTATGTTAGGACTCATGCTCTTGCTAAAGCTAGCAGCACCATCTTATCTAGTCTCCATATTTTCTAGTATATTTCTCATTATATTGCTTCTTTGGTTAGTAATGAAATGATATGAAAGTCTGTTTCTTTTAAAAATATATATATATATTTTGAAGAAAATTAAACTAAAATGTGATAACTTCATTATTTATTATTTGATAAAATTGTACAGAACTAATTTTTTGTTGGTTTAATTGGTAATAAGGAATTGGCTCGTTAAAAAAATTGGTGAGGAATTGGCTCTTATATATTAGATGACGTTTCTTATTCAAGTCTTCTTGCATGTGCATAAAAATTAAATACTAAGAAAACTTTATCATCTTCAGTGATAGTTAAGGGGGGAAATTGCAAATAATAACTGAAATTATTGAAAAATAATTTGAAAAGAATATTGATAAATCTAAATCATGATAACTTTTACTTCGTTCTTGCAACCACAAACTTAAATAAAGATAACTTCGGATATCTAGGCAGTTTTTTTTTTTTTTTAATATAAAGTCAAGATACAGATAAAAAATTGATTGGATGGAAGTATTCGTTATAATAAGGAAAAGGTTTAAACATGTCTTTAGTGCATATAATGTCAGAGAATTTTAATTTTAGTTCTTATAAAAATAATTAGAATTTCCTTTAAAAAATAATTTTCATCTTTCAAAAAGTTGAAATTTTATTTTCGGTTTCTATTATTACATGACACTTGTAAATAGCTTATGTGATTAGCAGAATATTAAGTGATAATCTCAGATAACATCTACTTGTATCTATGATGCAATTACAATGTCAGCATTTAATACTTTTAAGAAAAATTATATCTCTTAAAAAATGTTAATTTTTTTACCGATAAAATAATTGTTATTTATCTATCCTTATATAAACCGTAGGGACAAAAATATAGTTTTAGATTTTGGAGTGATTAAGACCAAAAAAGTATTTTACAAGATCAAAATCAGAATTGTCTCATTTTATAGGGACTAAAATAAATAATTTTAAATTTTAAAGATGAAAAAATGTATATATAAAAACCAAAGTCAAAACATATAGGCATTAAAAACATATTTAATTAAGTTTAGATAAAATAATATTTAAAAATTTATCATATGATTAAAAACAATTATTTTGGCTAAAATATAATTTGGATTTCTCATTTGAATTTTTTCTTTCAGATTAATTTTTAAGTTTAAAAAGTTTTATTTTGATGTCTGAAAATTTGTTTGTTATACTAATTAAATTGAAAAATTTTGTTAGTTTTTTTTACTAACAATATTGATTTTGGTTGTGACAATGTTTAATATTAGTGATATTTCTTGTAGTTTGTTACATGCAATTAAGTTGACTCAATTAATGTGGTAAATTGAAAGAAGGGATAATTTGATCTATTAAATAAATTTTTTAAAACAATTAAAGCAAAAAAATTAAACTTGAGAGAAGAAAGTAAAAAAAAAAAAAAAATCAAACGACAGATAAAAACTATATTTTAGCCAATTGTTTTTGTTGCGACAAATTACACATACAGGCAGATACATTTTGTTTTGGTGAAAAGCGGTCAAAAATACCTTTTATAAAAGTGTCATATATATGAGATAGGAAACTAAATCACCAATCCATATAACTTTAAACACAGATATATAAATGAATGAATTTAGATCCATCATCAGTACATCTTAACCTAAAATAATTGACCAAGCAAATAGACAGAGAAAAGAGGAATTCAAATCTTCCTATTCCTTCTTTCTTTATTTTTTTTTTCAGTCATGGGATAATCTTATATCTTAAAAAAAAGACTTAATTAATATGAGAAAATAGTTGATCCTAATCATATGGTGACTCAACCAATAGGATATGGGCCAAGCAACAGAGGTGTAGGTGAAGGGTGACGAGTCCCATTGATATTTGATGGCATAGGGGTCCACCGCCACTAGCTCATGCTATGTTGCTAATAATGATACATTTTCTCACACAGCGCGAGAAAAAGAGAGTCCCACCCCACGCATACATACATCAAAATCATGATGGATTAGATTGTGGTGATAAAGCCAGACACTGGATTGTTCCTCCATGCATGTGTCACTAACAGCTTTAAGCAAACACTGCTATACTACACCACCGTATGTTGAGTTGAAGGAGCAGAGGTGTAAAGTGTCAACAAGAGATGATGGACAAGGTTCCCCACTCGCTCCAACGCTCTCATTTTCTCTGTGACTTCCATCCTAAGGCTTCACAAATGTGCCTCCTGGCTAAAACTTTGTATCTAAATACAATTATTAACTATTTATTTATTAAACTACTTTTATTCGTTGGGTACTGTGATATATGAAAATATATTGCACAAGAAGATATATCTCTTAGGTGAATACGTCATACTATTTAACACTAGACAAGTTATAATAATGTGTTCAATAGCGTATAACGCATGGGTTCTTGGAGTTTTTCTAAGGTATATAGAAAGACTCTGAAATTCAAGTTAGTAAGAAATTAAGTCAGGTAGCAATATGTTAGCATGAAAATACTCACTCATATTTTTGGTGAAACTTAGCTTTAAGTTTTCCAACTTCAACTCAATTAATGTTTGAACTTTACAAAATAATGATTTTTGTTTCCTTTCATAATTAACATCATATGTTAAGTGAGACGAAAACCACTACTTTTGTAAAATTTAGAGATGAAATTAATTAAAGCTAAAGTTTTGAGATTAAAATTAAGTTTTATTGAAAATATAAGAACTAAAAATATACTTTACTCTTTAATTATGATATTTTAAGTGTGAAATGCATTAATAAATTATAAGTTTTTGAAGAAGATCTAACCCAACCATTGAACCAAGCTTAAAAAGTTGATTGGGTCGTCCAACCCATATTATATATCAATCTTGTTTAAGTTCAATTACACCTAGTATCTTGTTGGGACAATTCATATTGACTCATTTTACTTTTTTTTAATCTAAATTCATACAGATTCAAAAGAAAAGAAAAATAAAATTAAACATTGGAAGCTCCAATTGAATTCAAGCTATGTTTCTTGAACTCAATTTGATTCGGCAAGTCAATTGGACCAATTTAAATAAGTTTAATTCTATTTGAGTAAATATTTTTTTTCTCTTGATACAATCTGTCTAGTAAATCAACAAATTAACCTCACAGGCCTAATTCATTTTGTTTGCTTTAAGAGATAAATAAAAATATATGAGAAATAATATAATAGATCCCTCCACTTTCAAAATATTTAATTCCACTTTAAATTTCACATAACAAATAATACTAACTTATTTTCATCTTCTCAATATTATTCTCATCCTTTGACCAAACAAAGCATTAACTTCCTTCTATTGTTCACATATATATCTTTTTTTCACCTACCTATTTCTTCTCTCTTGATTCCTCTTAAAAGTCATTTGTAATTCAGAAAATCACGTCAAATTAGAAAAAATTATGTGAAAATTACAATTGACATCTTTTATCCAAACAAAAACAACGTAAGTTTACATTCAAACAAGTAATGAAACATACTAAAAATGTATTAGATAATGAAGTATTCACACTCACGTTAATTAGTCTCTAAATTTTTTTAGGGATAAGTATCTAAATTCGAACCACGTTCATCTTGTGAGAAATGTCTCTACTATCATTAATATAGACACCTAAAAAATTTGTTAAATTGCCACCCTAATGAAATGCTTAGCCAGAATTATGATAGGCCATGCTAATAAACTGGTTTTGGTGACCACACCACAGTCCACAGTGGTGCTATTTTGGAATTTTTACATAGTGATTGCTGATGCATTCTTCTGTCAGAAGTTCCACATTCGTGTGACAAACGATGCGGCAGAGTGGGGAGTTATCTCGAGATGTTTCACTGCTTTTATATTCTCTCTGCTTAGAGATCTCCTTATGGCAGACCAAAGATATGGCTTTAATCGAAAGCCACGACTCGCACACCCCACCCACGAACCCCGGCATTTCGTACATTTTTTGGTCACTTCCTCCCTAGGCCACTTTTCCATAACACCGGTTAAGCTCGTGTCGTGTGTACAACAACGCTAATGCTATTGCTAGGGTGAAGATACTTTCACGTGCAATTTTCAAAATTTCATCCCAATTAAGTCGTCTTATATAATTTTTTTTATTGATTTGAATTACGTAAGCTATGTTTAAATCTCCGTTTCTCTTTTGTTAGAAAGTGCTAAACGTACTTCGAGAAAAAAAAAACAAATATTTTATATTCTGAACATATTTTTAAAAGGTTTGAAACCATACTCCAAACATAGACTTATGCGCATAATAAATAAAATAAATAAATATTGGTTTCAACGAGATGCAAAATCAACTGAACCATTTGCATCTAACATACTATAATTTAATTTTCTTTGGTTTAGTTAAGCTTGCTCCTATTTATATTGTGGAACAGTTATACGAACATCATCCATCATTTAAACCATGTATAGTCCTGCCAAAAGAAAGGGCGAAAATAAGAAAGAAACACCCATGTGGACAGTGGCTTAGTTAATGATCAGATAATCAGGGAAACCCATGCAAGTCACATGCGCCTTTTTTTTAAAAAAATTGACAACGTCGAAATACAAGGACAAGCAACAGTTTGCATGCATTATTAGCTTGGAGGAGTAAGATTGGCATGCTCCTTAGTTAAGTAAGATTGACATTCCCTCATACATGGTATGGAGAAATGCTTTTTCTTTTTTTTAAACACAGATTAGACCATAAAAAGTTATTTTTTAAATTTTAAAAAAATATAAAAAAATTACATATCATATTATATATACTATCAAATTTTAAAAACGAGAATCTGATACTAGTAATGAGCCACAGGAAGCTAAAGCGCAATAGTAAAGCGCACAAAGCACAAATGCAAATAAAACAAACGGGACTCTTTAAAGCTAAAGAGAATTTGGAACTTCAGTCACCCACATGCCGAATATGGAACCATTCCATCAACTTTTTCACCAAAGACATCACTCCCTTTGTGCATGTATTTAACAACGTTGCCTCGTTAATTTAGAATTTCACATTCCTTTTAGACTATGGCTTAAACTAACAAATCACACTTGCTTTGAGCAAAGTCAATAAGTAAAAAGGCACAGGCTAGCTAGGATACAAAACTTCACCTGATAGCTGTATAATTATAAAATGAAATTATATGTAAAAAGTTTCGAAACAACCTGACCCAACCCAGAAATTCTCTATTCAACTATCTACGGCACTGATCCACCGTTTACATCAACTACAATAACAACAACACAATTTCTCTACGGTCCAATGTTTGCACAATCAACCAAGACCAATAATTAACACCTGCGCTATTGATAAACCTATGCTACAAGATCATATACCTAAAGAACATCAAACAGATCATGAAGCAGGTAAAAGACAAATCAATTTGTTCAGAACTATGACTTGAAGGACTCTCGGGGTGCAACAGGTGAATGAAATCAATCACGGTGGAGGGCCATACCCTGGAAGATTAGGCCATTGATTTTTGACGAAAGAAGAAGAACCAGCACCAACACCACTAGGACTAGTCCTCTCAGCGTTACCACCAACAGTGGTGCTGATGGTGCTCCACAAAGAGGCATCAGAGGCTCTATTACTAGCATTATTGTTATTGTTATTGATGAAACTCATAGGCCAATCATGCTGAGAAACACCACTGCTATTAGTATCAGTATTAGCCATGCTGGATGAAGATGGATTGACCAAACCTTGTTCATACAGAGACACCATCTCCCTTTCACCACTCCCCATTTGATGATACAAGTGCGGTGGACGAATTGGCCCAATTGGGCGCTGAACATTGAAACCAGATAGAAGGCCCAAATTGGAAGAACGCAAGGTGTCACTACCCGCAAAATTTAGAGAGTGATCAAAAGGGTGTGATGATGAGTTGAGTGAATGCATAGCAGCCAAAGAAGACAAGTACCCACCACTTTGGTAAAAGGTTGAAGCCACAACGGAAGAAGGGTCTTTGGCCTTCACCACCGTTGTTAAGGGTGGTGCTTGAGTTTGAACCACCACCCCTTGCGGTTGTTGTTGTTGTTGAGGCAGTGATCTGGAAGAAGAATTCATATTCTCCGAAGAAGATGAGTTAGAACTCTTGGCGCGCTTCCCCTTGCGGCAACCGCCACCAACAGGAACGTTCCTCAAGGTTCCACCTTGAGTCCAGTACCTCCTGCATGTTTTGCAAAAGTAACGAGGCTGTGAGAGGCTATAGTTGTTGTAATAGCAAAATTTGGTGTTGAGAGAGTCGCATCGAGGACACTTTTGGGGTTGCTGAGGAGCCTGAACCTGAATTTGTGCATCACCTTGTCTTATCTCCTTCACTCTTGAATCCCGAGGTATCTTATTCATGCCACCTCCTTCTTCGACTCCTTGCTCCATCGCGACCCTTTTGACTTTTGTGTGTCTGTGTCTGTGATGTTTGTGGGGTGTGTTGTTTTGTGTATATATACTAGAAACTATAGGTAGCGGTTGGTGGTGGCTTGGAGGAGCATGCAGGTAACAAGTGAAAAGTGTGTAGGGGTTTCAGATTTGAGGGGTTGTATTTGATCGAGCTCTACGTGTCTGAGAAATGTATCTGAGAATCTACAATGACCAAAACCACGGAAACTTACCTTGTGCATGAGTTCCTACCTACCCACAATTTTAACAAAAAGAACAGCTGGGGTATCTCAAATTTCCATAAAAAATAAAAATAAAATTATGGGAATATCTAATGTGTTTGTAAATGGTATTAATTCAGTAGGATCGATCCTGTGAAATCTCGGTGGATTCTGACGATCTTGAAAGAAAAAAATAAATTTCCATGTGTTTGAAGTGTTGTGTATATGGAAAAAGATGAGGAAAGGAGGAAACTTGGCATGTAAAATTGGGCGATTCTGGATTGATATGCAACGTGGACAAAAAGTCCAAAACGGAAGGGTCTCAATCGGGAGAGAGGTACTTAGGGGGCAATTATATTGTGGAGAAAAACCCTGAGGAATGCACTGAGAATTTTGAGGTTTGATTGACAAAAAGGACAGAAAGAGTGGGAACAAACAAACAGCACCAGAGACTTGTAATTCACAGAGATGATGTTATGTATGCTTCTCTATGAGTTAGAGTTGTGTGTCTAAGAAAAGTGAGAAGCTTGGAGAAAGAGAAAAAAGGGAGGGAAGATTACTAATAGAAGATGATGATAGTATAGTAGAGTAAGGACCACGAGGAGGCTGAGGGCTGAGGGCTGAGGCGGCTGTAGAGGCAAGGCAAGACCAAGACCAAAGAGTGGTGAATGAAATGGTGGCTATGTCAGAACTTAGCAACTGTCTTTCTCTCTCTTTCAATTTCCTCTCTGCTTCCTCTACTCTTCTCTCTCTTTCCTTTCATTGCATTGCACCCCACTACTGCTAGCTAGCTAGCTTTTAATTTTTAATTGAAAAATCATATTCATTCTGGATATATATTGGTGTGCCACCGGGTTAAGTATCGGAAAATTTGGAATGAGATAATTTATGTTTGAATTTTTTATTTTTAAAAAGTTAATGGTAAAATTTAATAAAATCTTTTTATATAACACAAATTATTTAAAACATTTTAACTTATAACCAATTTTAGATAAAAATTAATTGTTTAATAGAAAAACCAAAGATGGTAAAATATCTCTAATTTGAGTGTTTTATAAGTTGTTTAAAATTAAATAATATTAATTAAGAATGAATAGATAACTTCTTGCTTAAGTGGATTTTTAATATAAACAATCTTTACTTATTCATTCTTATTAATTAAAAAAATCATTTTTCAACTACAAAATTTAATCTAGTTCAAGTTAAGTATTTATTTTAATAATTTTAACATTAAAATAAATTTTTATATAAAATATTTAAATATATATGACAAATGAAACAGAAGGGATAAAAAAAATGGATTGTATGTATGATACTATTTGATTTGAGTCCGGCGGGACTATCGTGAACATCATATTATATTAAATTGGTTTAAATATCAAACATAAAAAGAATCATAATAAATTTAAATTTTATGGTGTATATTTTCAAAAGAGGTAAAATTTAATAATTAATTGGATGAAAATTAAAATTTAAATGTCTATTTATAAAAAGAATAAAGTTTAGGAGGATTTAATACTTTTTTCCTGTATAATGTGCTAAATTTATATTCGATGCTCTTATTAATATTATTCAAATAATATATAAATCAGATGATAATATAAAAAAATTGTGATTTCCATATTAATGTCGACTTACTATTTAATTTACTTTACGGCATCATTTCGTGCTTCCTAAGCACACCTTTAACACCCATATTAACTATTAATTTCCTTTCCCAGGAACATATGATCTTAAAAGACCACTTTAGGTCCCGTTTTTGTGTTCAATCGAGTTAAAAAAACAGCAGCGATGTTCTTCCTTCTAAAATGGGGTAAAAAGAATGTAGAGATAGAAGAAGAAAAATAAAGAAAAGAATGATAAATGTAATAAATGACGTGATGATAAGAAAAAAGAAAAAAGAAAAAAAAGGTAAAAATAAGATAGCACAAAAGTAGATAAATGATAAATATTTTTTCAAGTTAAGTTAGAAGAGAGACGTTCATCTTGCTTTTGGGATGTTTATTGGATCAAATTCATGATGGATTCAACAATTTAAATAAAATCAATTAAAATAGGTTTGAATTGCTTTGATTAATCAATTTTTTACTTCAAATGTCAACTAAATCAATTATAATTCGTTAAGATCTCATATTTTTCTTTTTTTCTCAACACAAATAGATTTAAAGAATCAATCAATTAGACTAATGCATTTTAGATTTTAATAGTGAACTATTAGCCTGAGTCCGGAAGTTTTCTTTCCTTAAACTAGGTATCATTTCTGATTCTTAGGTTTTTCTTTAAAGATAAAAATTAATTGTTAGTAATTGGATCAAATTTGTATACAAGGTCCAAGTAAAAAGGTCAATGATTATTTTTGTTAGAGCAAAGCAAGGACCATATCCTTCGACAGCCAAACATTAGTAAAAGATGAATTTCTATTTTTGTTGGTTTCAGATGGGAGAGAAATGTGTCTTATGCAGGGAAAGTGTGCTGACATAAGATGGGTGCCCACTGCTTCTGTTGTTAGTTATTGTTACTTGCTACCTTAAAATTAATTAATTTATCATTTCAGCTTCATCTTCATGGTCCAGTACTGACAAGTCTCATCTGAACTAAACTGAACTGAGGAGTATGCAAATGTACCACGTTATTACTTGCTCTGACTCACGTGATGATGCAATCAAGAGAGATGGTGGTGACGTTTGATGATAGAGGGGTTACAACTGCCCCCTACCCCTTCAGTCTGTGAAAAAGATTCAGATTTTCTCTAACTACTCTCCATAGTGCACACTATTAAAAAATCGACAATTGCAAGAGAAAATTTTATTCCATGTAATTTTTAAAAAATATAATTTATATTTGAATGTTTTCATAAAATTATGTTAGAAAAAAAAATTTAATATAATTTTTTTTATTTAACACAAAAGACACTCAAAGTGACATTATGACAGACTCAAGAAGTTTATTCAATTAAATCATGTTAACAGGAATATACTAAACATGTAGATTAAAACTATAATCGAATTTGATTAACTCTACACTCAAAGTTTGGTGATTCAAAACATGGAACCAAACAAGCCATCAAAATGATCCGTTAGAATCTTTGGCAAATATTAGTGGTCAATAAATAATTCACGTCAATAACTTGGTGATACAAAATATACTATGTAAATTCTTAAGAATAGAGAATCCTGAATTAATGTTCCAAAATAACCAACCATACGGCATAGCATGATTTACGTTTTTTTGTTAATTCATTAATGAAAATTTTACACATTTGATTGTCGTTGTGACAAATGTAGTTCAAACAATGCTGAACTTAATTAAAATTTGTAATTTTATACAATTTAATTTTCATCATATTAGTTATTTATTTTTAGATGTAGTATTAGTCATAAGTCAGTACAGCAGTGAACCAAACAAGGGCTTTATAGGTTCTTTGTTCCTTGCCAAGATTTGCAGTATGTTGTCCTTCAAATATAGGAAGCTGTTGGCCATGGCGTTATAGTTTGGCCCAGAGATACTCGAGGGTCTGGCACTTTCATTGGGCTATGAGGATATAGTCCTTCGTGAGTCGTCACAAAAAAGAATAAACTATGACCCAAAAGGAGGAAAATTTGGCTCAATAACTCGGGTCGGATTCTGATTTAACTACTTTTAGTAAAGGTCGAAGAAAGGCACACAACAACAAGGCTATTTGCGAATTGTATTGAATCAATTTTTGAAAGAAAAGATCTTTCATTTCAATTATTTTTATTTTAATATCTTTTATTCACTTGGTTTGACTCAAAATTTTAATCTGGACTGATCTCATTTAAAACGATTTGAATTGGATTTATTTTTTATTTTCATATTTTTATTTTTTTCTATAAAATAGTATATTGAAAAAAAAATTAAAATATCAAATATTTTATTTATATGTCATTACATGACAAATAATAATATAATCGTTTAAATATATACTATGTCAAAAATAAATTTATATGACTTAATAATTATATTTATGCATCTTAACTCATACTAAAAAAATTATCTTTAATTTATTTATTTTTATAAATGGACATAAGTTATATAATTATTTTATAAATACACAAGAAATACAAATATAAACACCAATGATAATATTTATGAATAAAATTATATACATATGTATAAGTTTGATTTGAATTGATCAGATCGACTTTGAAAATCAAATTCAAAATGTGATCCATCTAATAAAAAATAATTTTTCAAAATTTTGATCTATTTGATTTTTTATTTATTTAATTTTTATTTTTTGGATTTATTTTTATGTTTTCATGGATTTGATCAATTTTTTTATTTTATTTGATTGAATTGGCTTATGAACACCTTAAAGAACAACATTTCAAAGGAAGCTTAATAGTATTAATATGATCAAAATCATAGTGTTAGGATTGGGTGAAATTTACATAGATGGGAAGATGATAATATATATATATATATATATATATATATATATATATATATATATATATGTATATATATATATCTTATAATTCCTATTAATAAAAATAAAAGAATTTGAGATATATATTGCATTAAAAAATAATGTTTGACAATAATATTTCCTTGTACAAGAGAAGCATTATAAATTTAGGCTAAAAATTAAATTACAACTTAAAAAATAATCATGTTGTCACAACTTTGCAACAAGCATATGGAGATACGTATTAATTTGGGAGGTTTTCTCGTATGTGAACAATTATCACTCTGGCATACTGTCATCAAATGCATGATTATCTTGGAGCTAGCATTCTATTAAAAATAAATTACTGTAAAAGCATCACCTTTTTTTTTTCGAGAACGAGAGTAAAAGCGTCACCTTAAGAAGGCAAGCTAGTTCTCTTCTTCAAAAAAGAGAAAAAGAAGTCTAGTTCTCACCTTTTAATTCTTGTCTTTTCAAGAAAAGCATAACCACTTTTGCTTTTTCATTTAATTTCTGCCCTTTCATTTTATTTTGGAAAACGATGCGTTTAACACTTAAAAGAGAGAACGAAAAAAAAAACGAGAAATGTAAATATAATACGATAGAAAAACAAATAAATAAATGATAATAAAATATCTGTAATATTAAGTTTTCCATATATTATTACCCTTTTATTCTAAAGCCTGAAATTTCTCAAAAATGTAGACACGGACAAAAAATCTCTGACTCATTAGAGTTAGACAGTTAGTCTTTTCCCTCTCAACTCTTTCTTGGTCTGATGAATTCAGCTTGAAGTGAAGTGGTGTCTGCAACACTGTCTATTAATTTGTTCTTCCCAAAAAGTTATGGAATTTAATTGCGTATATGAATTTGAATATCAAAAAGTCACCTTCGAAACACACACTTAAGATGGCAATAGTTAATGTTTTTTATGGCTCGAAATTCTGTTAAATTAGTACGTAAAATGCTTACCTAGCTAACTGGAATTGATTATAGCAACGACTATAATATCACATGAAGCTGAACAAGCAGATTTTGCCTGTGTCAACTAACAACTTGTACATCTCCAACTTATTCGCATGTTGAAAAGTGGAACTAGAAACATAACCACACCAGAATAGTAAGTACTAATTCTCTTCAACTCCACAACATCATCTTTATGCTTTCTTTCACTTCTTGTGCTTGCCCTTTGGCCCTGTCCATGCTTTCGCTCATCGTTATTTTGGCCCTCTCAGACATTTCCTTCAACTGCATTTCTTCACAGCAAAATAAAAGAAATAAACTCTTAAAAATTTAAACTTAACTCAATTTCAAATGTTAACACCCGGTGGAGTCTGAAGATTGCAAGATTCAATATCTAACCGACTCCCTCCAAATATTTAATGTAATATATTCTTATTATAGACTTTATATCATGTTAAAATATACTTAACCTATTTCATAAATTAAAAATTAATATCAATCGATACAAGTAATCTTGAGTTAATTAAAATCTTAGATTCGAGTCGAGTCTTGTAAATAAAAGAAAATATAATTAAAAGATGATCCATTAAAAATGATCGGTGAGATTCTTTCGTGTAAAAAGTCAAATCAAAACACATTTGAATAAACATAAAAATAAAGTTTGGATTGTGATGTAGTTACGTTCCTTATGGTTCCACTTGAGTCCAGTACCTCCTGCATGATTTGCAAAAATAACGACTAACGAGGCTGTGACAGCTATGGTTGTTGTAATAGCAGCGGGGACATTTTTGGGGTTGCTGAGAATCCTTTGCATCCCCATGTTGCATCTCTCCTTCACTCTTAAATCCTGAGGTTGCTTGTAATTCATAGAGGTGTAATCTTTCTGCCAGATTGAGCCGATTTTTTTTATTAATTTGTCATTGAAAGTTGACATTTGATTGTGGTTGCGACAAAAGTACGTTGACATAAATTTGGAACTTATTCGAAATTTGTAATTTTATACGATTTAATTTTCATCATGTTAATTATTTATTTTTAGATGTTGTTTTAGTCCATAAGTCAGGACAAGGACCTGAAGAGAAGCCGAAGTTTTGTACTAATTTTGGGCCTGTTTTTTCAAGTTTTGCAGTTTGATCAAACTTTGATGCCCTTTATAGTTTATATATTTTTATGCTACAAATTAAATTACAAACTAAAAACATAGCATATTATCTTTAATATCCCAACAAGCATATGGAGATACAGTTGAAAGTATTATTTGGGAGGTTTCCTTGTTTATTGCTTTTTGGCATATTATCATCAAATGCAGGAATATCTCGGGAGCATTCCATTAAAAAATAAAAAAAACTTTAAAAGCATGAAGTCCGGCCAAGTTAGTTCTCTCCCTATTGAACCACCACTTTAATTTTTCATGATTAATTTCTGTCCATTCATTTTAGTCTGAAATTGCCAAAAAATGTAGACATTGAACATCTCTAACCCATTAAAGTTATTCTTTTCCTCAACTCCTTTATCTTGCTCTGAAGAATTCGTTGTGGTTAAAGTTCCCTTCTTTCTCTGTTTGGCGCTCTAATCCGCTGTTATTTTCTGTTAGCACAGCACTGGTTTACTTGTTCCCAAGAAATTATGGAATTTATTTGTTTATGGATTTGATGAATTGATTATACCCAAAAAAATGTTTTTATCTAAAACTTAGCTTCGAAAACAAATGATTAATATTTATTGCCGTATTTTTTTCTTAAAAAAAACAAACAAACGATTAACATTTATGGATATTTTTTATTATATTTAAAGCTTATACAAGTATCCCCTATCTATCCAAGAAGATAGCAAAAGAATATGGGATACGGATGAAATATGATTATATATAAACTTTTATTCCAAGAAGATACTATGTGTGCAGACAGTGCAGCCGACATCCAATATCAAGGCTGGACAAAAAGATTTTGCCCATGTTAACCAACAAGTAGCAACATTTATATCCCCAACTTATAAGCATGTTGAAAAACTAGAAACATAAATACATAGATACACCAGAATAGTAAGAAATTTAAGTACCAAACGAAGACATTGTTCTCTATTCTCTAATAACCCTTCTCACCATAACTCTTACCAACTCTTCTCTTCATCTCCACAACATCCTCATCCTTGAGAACACCACGACCATCATCATCATCATCCTTACCAACCACCGTCTCCTTGATCTTCTGCGTGGTGTCCTTCGCCGTCTCCCACGCCCCTTGCATGCCCTGCTTCGCCTTCTCCCCCACGTTCCTCAGCGTCTCCCCCGCCGAGACCGCCACCTCCTCCGTCTTCTCCTTCGTCCTCTCCGCCCCTTCCCTACTCCTGTCCACCACCTTTCCTGCATCGTCCTTGTCACTCTCTTTTGTGTCATAAGCATACTCTTCGGTCTTATCCTTTGCGTCGTGTGTGTATTCCTTGGTTCTGTCTTTGGCTTCTCGCTCTTGATCCTTGGCCCTGTCATAGCCTTCAATCATCGTTTCTTTTGCCCTCTCTGTCATTTCATCTGCCTCCGCAGAATCATATATCCAATCGGTTCTTCCGTCTCTTCTTCCTTCTTCTTCTTCTGCACTTCTCCACTGCAAGAAAACATAAAGTTTATATATGTTTGAGCATAACTCAACTAACTCAGTTATATGTCACATGAATACTAATTGAGAGCACAATATTGTCCAACTATATGTGCAATAAATTTTTCATGAATCAAGCGTAAAGATTACAGAAACTAGATATCTGTTGGTGATCATAATGAATGACATAATAGTCTCACAACAACAACTACAAACTCTGATACCATAATAAAATTTAGGCTTAGAGGCTTAATAGGACGTAACTCAAAACAACTAAAAAACGAAAACTAAAATTGCACCCTATTAATATATAGACCCATTTGAAGAAAACTAAAGAAAGTACTGTGATAGTGATGAACTTACGTCTTTGTTGGAAATGGAGGCGAAGGTGACCCTGGAGGGTTTGAGAGAGAGAGTGAAGGGGCGTAAGGGAGAGACTTTGAGAAGCGAAAGAGGGCGCTTCTGGTTAAGAACATGGCTGCCATATCTTGTTTTTTGGTTTGGTTTGGTTTGGTTACTCAGTTGAGTTCAGTGTTCAGTTTCGTTTCTACGTGCAATTGTTAGGTTTAAAGCTTGAATGGTTTGACACCGCTTTAGGAGACCTGCATGTTGGAATGGAAAGGTCGCAAACAAGGGCTTTGCCACGTGTGCTTCAGCATGCCACGTGTTCTTGGCAATTTGTCACGTTCTTCGTTGGTCAGTTGAGATTGACTTGAAGAAAATGATTAGCTCGATCTCATTTGATCCCAACAAGAAAAAAGGCATAATATTTTATGAATGTTAGTTCGAGATTGATCTTACTTGATACATTGATGAGTTTGGTTTACAAAAGTTAAATTGAAAACTGAACTTGTTAACTAAATGGAAAAAATCGAATTTTATGATAATGTATGTGTCTAATTCATGAATTAACTCAACACACACATACATAAAATATTTATATTAAATGCATAAATATGTGTTTGATTTATGATATTAATGCAAATTATCGTATTTGGACATTCATGTAATTCGAGTTGAGAAGCTAAATCGAATTATTCATTATTTGCTTCACAAAGTGTCTTATTTTTATTCTAGATTTATCTAATGCTAGATGCAGTCAAATTAATAGTAACGGTGAGAGCAATAAGAATGATGTAATGAGAAATTAATAGTGGTGACGGTACAATGACATCAATAGAAGAGAAAACACACAGCTGATGATATATTGGTCACAACAAAAACGAAAGTTGTAGTGATTATATGCGAGTAATGTCTTTTATTTTGGACTAAAATGCTGCATTATATAAATATTTTTTTTCGCAAGAATCAAAAGAGAAGTATCAAAATTTACAATAATACACACTATATAAATATTCTTTTGTTAAGACAAATTTATACCCATGTACTCATAAGTATTATATGCGAATAATTCTAGGTAATGATATAGCCAATAGGAGAGTTAACTACAATAGTTATATAAGGATTGTTTTACCAATATTTTATTTTTACAATTAAGAAACAAATAATTCTTTTTAGTTCTAAAATTTGAACTAAACCGGTTTCAAGATTAATAAAACATTTTATAACATTCCTTGATTTTAATTTCTTTAAAAACTTTATTACAGTTTTAAATTTATATATTTTATCAAATATTAGATTAACTTTTTTTTATTTTCAAAATTAAATTGATCAAAATATTTTATCAGGTTACACCCATTTCACAAATATCCTTATCAATCTTTAACTATATTTAAAAGGATTTACAAATATAAAAATGCACTTTGTACTTTATTCCTAACTGGATGTATAAAACATTTGTTAAAAAAGACAACTCACATGATATTTATCCTTTAAAAGAAAATAATCACTAGTCGTTCTCTGGAGGAAACTCTATACAGACAAAATATTATACTTAAACAAGACTACCATCTACTAGTTTCCATGGCTTTATTGGACAGTAGATAAACTTGCTCCAACTTCAACTTGCAAAATACAAGCTGGAACAGGTTGACTTAATTTTAAGTGGGATGGACATATATTTACCACAACCCCATCTAAATAAATACTTAAAAGAAATTGATAGAATGACACAGATAAATCAGGGTAGAAAGAAATATGCCAGTCTATAAATATCATCTTCAAAAGGTCACACTAATTCCAACAAGGAAAAAAAAACTTAAATTCAATTAAACTGTCGAAGAAAGCATAAAAGAAATACTTTAAAAAAGTATTTGAATACCAAAATACCAAAAGAAAGGGATCATGAAATGGGACTATCAAAAACTAGGGCGAAGACTAAACTTCTCTGTCTGAAAGCATCTTATGCTGTGGCAGCTTGTTTAGCTGCACTGGAAAGCTTTGATCTTCTCTTAGCCAAGCTCTCACTCCGGCGATCTCTCTGCTCCTTCAATCTGGAGGCAAGAAGTTTCTGGTACTCTGCTGCCTCTGATTTTGCTTTGGCAATTCTCTTCTTCTTATCTGCAATCCTTGCCCTCTTTCTTTGGAGGGTCAGGGGAGTGACCAGCCGTTGTATCTTAGGAGCTTTGCTCACCTTTTTCCCTACAACCAAACATATGTAACTCAGACTAGAAATCATCACAATCATGTCCAAAAATAATCTCCTTCAATGGGTCCTACCCATCAAACAACAGCATAAATATGCAAAACAAAGTTTTCAAATTTGAACGAGAAGTGATAGATCATAGGAGATAACCTCTTAAGATACATGTACTAATTTTTCAAGATTATCAAAAAGAATGACCTGAAGAAAACACATTTTTACCAGAAGTCCTATTTTTGCTACACACACAACTCTGAATGGATAATTTAGATAAATTCTTACTGCAAACAAAATATATATACAGGACCACAGATAAATTTCAAAAGAAATTTTCAAAAACCAGATAAGCTCTGTTAATGTGGTCGCCTTAAAACAAATTTGATAAATTCAAACTTAGATGCAGGAAGCAGGCACCAGAAAAGATCACAGGTTATAAATGGGTTAAACTTGTAATTTATTCTTAAGAAAAAAAATAAATCTATAGAGAACATTTACAGAGAGAAGGCACCTTACCATTTTTAGTTGTAAATGTTCTCCTATATGTGTTGACATACTTCCTCACATCATCCTCCTTAGACAGATTGAACAGCTTGCGAATCTTGGAAGCTCTCTTTGGACCCCTCATCCTTGGCTTTTCAACATCTGTCAGGCCAGGTAAATCACTTTCACCCTTCTTCACAATCACCAAGTTGAGAACAGAGAGGTCAGGGCTGACAATGCACCCACGAACAGACTTCCTCCTACGCTCTCCATTGCGCCTTCCATAACCACGGAAACAAGGAGTTCCTGCATGGGTAAGCAACAAATGAAATTTAACATTGAAAAAATAACAAAGGTTGGCTAAAAGTTTCCTGAGTCCAGTTATAAAAAAAAACAGTACCTCAAAAACAAATAAACATGACCTTGCTTGAAAGGAACCAAACAACACAAGTTGTTAAACAAAGAGGTATGATTTTAAAAATATTCAAGGCGTATCCAATTCCAAATATAAAACACATGAGTTGAATGAATGCTTCAAACTAATAATTATGATGTATTTATAATCAACAGAAAACAAAAGGCTTCAGAATAGACAAACCTCTATGCAGCAAGAGGCGAACACGACCAGGGGTCAACACTCCTTGCTTCATTGGAAATCCTTGCTTGTCGCAACCTCCAGTAATTTTGAAGACATAGCCTTTGAATTCCTGTAAGTAGCAAATATAAGAAAGGACGGATAAGCCAATCATTGATCAATGTTTCTCAGGTAACTTCAGGAAACTCTGCACTATGGAAGGGTTCCAGCAAAAACCATACCTCACCCAGAGCATCACCAACAACCTCTTGTGAGATCCTCTTGTCCCAAAATGCTCGTCTGCAATTAAAACAGAATTATTATAACAGGAAAACACGTCCCAAAACCAATCAAAACTAAACAACACAGATTCCCACTCCCATTAATTACCAGTGCGAGCATAGAAATGCCACGATACATTTTAACAAGTTGCATAGCCCAATAACGTCAAGGAAAACAATCTCTTCAGATAGCTTATACGGAATAACATATAAATCAAATTTATATTTTTTTATTAAGTTAGCAATTTGTCCTAGAACACCGCTGGTAATTACACAACAAAGGGAAAATAGATTAAAACTCCGACATTTTTCATTTATTTCTTCCTATGAACACAAGTAATGGAAAATTAAAATGGTGAAGATGAAATTACAGCTTCAGGTCATCATCGATCTCCAGCTTCTTCTGACAACCAGTGGTGGGATTCGCAATGTTGAACTGCAAAACAAGTTGTGTGCGTACATAATTAATCCCAATAGCAAGAAATCGAAGCAGAGAGAAAAATTAGGGTTTCAGAGGAAAACAAACCTTCATCTTGAAATCTGGCTTCGGGTCTCTCTGTTCGCCTCGCAGCGGCTGAGTGAAATGATATAAGAAATTAGGGTTTTTGAATTACAGGCGTGGCGGTGACTTTGTTTTACTTCATTGAATAACTGGGCCCAATCAGCCCATGACCCGAAATCCAACCTTCAAATTGCGTTTTTTTTTAATACACATCTGGGTTGGCCCATGTTATTCATTACCGCTTTTAGCTAATTTAACAACTTTTTTCCCTTAATTTTTAGAAGACTATACCACCCTTACCGATTTCCTTACCCTCTTAAAATTTCTCACCCACTACCAAGGTGAAAATAGGCTAGGTCGTTCGACCCGAGCTTATAGCTTAACCTATATTATGCTTTTAAGTTAGGCTAAGTTTTTTAAAAAATAAAAGTTAAATTAATTTTTTTATCTTCTAATTAATTTTTAGGTTTGATTTGATCTTCTAAGTTTTTTTGATATTTAATTTAGTCTAATTTTTAAAATTGATTCAATTTGATTTTACTATTTAAATTAGTCTAACAGTTAGGTTCAAGCCTAGTCTAACCTATTTCTAACCTTGCCAATTATTCTTTCCTTCTCTCACTTATCTTCTCCTTTTTCTTTTTTGCTTCTCACTTTCTTGAATTGTCATCTCTCCTTATTACATCATTTCCATCACTGTACACTAAGGTTATCAAAATCTTAAGTTAATTCTTAAACTCTTATGATTTTATGAGTACATGTAGACAAAACAAGTTAACTCTATAGGAGACTCTTTTTTGCATAAACTATCCGGTCAAGTAGGGATTCACTAAGTTTAAAATCAACTATAATTCACATCCTCAATGGGTCCCACAACAACAATGTTTGACTAAAACAATTTGAAGAAATTAACTACTTTTTAAAATGTTCTTACTCTAATAACTTATGTTTTTATGAATTTATATATAATTTGATCATTTATGTATTTTGATATTATATAGTACCAATATATTATTACACTTTATATTGTGATTTATTATTTGGCTTTATCATGTCATTCAAATGTCAAATTATTATTGTGATAAGAGTATTTTATTAAGTGTATATATCATTAATATGTCTTTTAATATTATTTTTTCTATTATGTAAACTCTTATAAGTTTACAAGTTAATTTTAAGAGTTGAATTTATTAAAGCTCGAGTTTATATTAACTCTTAAATTTGAAGAAGTTAATTATAATGCACAAACATTATAAAATAAGTTTCATTATTTTCTTCTAGGTATAATTGTGCTAGTAAGTAACAACATTATCCCTTAATCTCTTTTTTTAGGTTTGTTTATCAATGCTTGCATCAAGTTTTTTTTCATGTAATTAATACTAGATTTTTTTGTAATGTAATTAATAGTAGATTTAATAATCAAATACAACATCATAGGTGAACATATAAAAGAATACATCAAATGTGACTCGCCCTTAAATAAACAAAATTTACAAGTTAATTTGTTCTTAACAGATTCCTACGAAGTTACTTTTCTAGAAAATTGGTGAGTTACCTAGAAGCACAAACCATGGGGTAGGGGATCGTTAACAGGCAACTAGCCAAGTTTAAGTCATATAATTTATTAAATATAATAATTATTAAATTAAAACATAAAAGTTAAAATTTTACATTTAACGTTAAGGGGCAATTAGCCAAGTTCTGTTATTTATTAATTTTTATATATTGTTTGAATTAAAATATAATAATAACTTAATATATGATTTATTTAGTCATTAAAAAATGCTTTGATTGCATAAGTAAATTAAAATTTTAAAAATAAATATTGTAACGGATTATTTTCGAGTTTATCTAAATCCGATAAAACTCAACAAAATGATAGACTTTACAATTTTAAATTCATCTGTTTTAAATTAATCCTCGAAATTGTCCTGCATTTTGCAGGGATGAAAAGATAGTTAAACTTATCCCCACCGTATTGCAATGGCTACCAATGAACCAATGAATACGAAACTTTGTAATTTTAAAATAATCGCATATGCAACTGTTAACAGAACTCTTTGACCTTTAGAAAAACTTGAACTACTTGAGCATCATTCAAATGAAGCAGTGGGGTCCACTTTTCCAATTTCCAATGGGAAACAAAGCCACAAAAGTTTGTAACATGTGTGCACTATAAGATTGTATATAACGTTATACCTTTTACCTATATAGAATATCTAATTAGTCCAAAAAATGAAGCAGGAGAAGAAATAATGTAATGTAAAAGCCTCCCATAATTAACACTTGACGCAGATATGCTCTCAAATCCTCATTTCCATAGTTTCACGCAATGATCATGGCTAGCTGAGGCAACCATTTCATTTTCGGGAGAATCTGCTAGTCCAGCAATTAATCCCTTGTGAGCATGAACAGCCCATGTTTTACTGCTCTCAGCGGGACTCCACAATTCCAGGGACTGCAATAAATTGTGGACAAATTTGTTACATTGTAATATATTTGCTACGCATGTGGAAGAAGAGTTAACATGACAAGCAAATACTAAAGCACAATCATTATTCATTTTTTTCAGAGGAAAGATATCACAAATCAAGTTTGTTAACATCATGCAACACAGGCAACATGGATCTATCCCTACTGTCGTATGCAAATACCTAAGCATAAATCATTATTCATTTTCAAAGGAATCGTTATCAAAACAAGAGACTTGAAAATTATTCTATGCGATGCACATGTAATGCTCAAGAAGATAGTGGTCATATACAAGGGGTACTTTGTCTCTTGGCCTAAATGCATAAAAGAAAGAAAGAGTGTAACTTTGTTAGGAATATACAGAAGGGACCGACAAAAATATCAATCTCATACTGGATGAAGAGTTTACCTGATAACCACCAATAACTAAGAGGTTATGATATTCCGGATGAAATATGCATGATTGGAACTTGTTTCCGGTTGAATGCAATTCACTTATGCATTGTCCGTCTGATGACCAGATACGTGCACTATCTTCACTGACGGAGGCAACATAGTTTCCATTTTTATCCCAACAAATGGAACGAACATCTTTAACATGTCCCTAGAAGGGAATGAAATTTAGTAACGATACATGTTACAAAACTCGAAATTGAACTGATTGGAGTTAAAGTAGGGGTTATGATACATTATAATCACGCATTAAGCTCGAAGGTTACCTCTAGATTGTACAGAAGACTGTCGGTCTCCACATCAAATATTTTGATATTATTTCCTGTGGCAGTAGCCAAAAACTTCCCAAAACAAGGCTGGAACCTGACCTGTTTACTACCTCCCTGCAATAAATCATTAAGATAATTTATTAATGAAAATATTCATTATGCTGTTTGGTAAAGCTCAACTTCTTGGATTGATTACTTATTGTGACGATTTAACATACTGGAAAATCTATCTTTACAAAAGAAAACAGTGGGTGTAAAACTGACCTTAGATATATGCATGCAAACACCTTGATTGATATTCCACAGTCGAATTACATCGTTGCTATCACATGAGCAAAGAAGGTCCACTTTTCTTGGGTGGAAGTCCAATGACATTACTTGTTCGGCATGCCCAGTAAGTTTGAGCAGAGAACTGGTTGGCTATATCATGAAAAAAAAACAGTATTAAATTGACTGCAAAAAACAAAGGAAGGAGAAAGTGTAAATAGGAATAAAAAAATTGAAAGCAAGCAGAGGGTAGGATGAAGATGATTCATACTCTAAACAATATTGAAGATTTGAAGTTATCGAATATACATAAAGACAACTGAAACAAAAGTGACAAGTGACAACTTACTCTGGCAGCATCCCATAGTCTCACAGATCTATCAAAGGAAGAAGTTGCAAAGATAGTTGAACCTGATCTAAACCTAACATCTGTAACAAGAAGTGAATGTGTTTCTGTAGTAGTTACACAATCAAAATTTTCCATGTTCCAAATGAAAACCTGTCATCATAAACTACAATAAGTTCTGAAACAAGGAAAATACCTAGGCAATGATTCTGAATGGATAAGCAAAACTAGAATTTGAAAATTCATTGCATCTTATTACCTTCTTCTCATGTCCAGCACTTGCCAAAACTTTTCCATCTGATGAAAAATGGCTAGACAAAACCTTGCTTTTGCTTGAATGAAGGCAACCAACCTCTTCGAAAGAAAAACCTACCATAATGGGTGGTAATCCTTATATTAGAGATTCGAATAAACATTTAATATAATTTCCAAATTTACCTTTTGATATTGAATTGACTATAGTATATTTTACTTAATTATGTTTCAATTTCGTTTTTGACCTTACCATCATTGTCTAGTCTAGTGTCTAGCTAGCTTCTATCATATTAATGTTATAATGCAATCATAATCAAAGTATTTCTGCATAGGAGACTCAGAGATACTAACAAGATGCAGCAAAAATCAAACCCAATATAGGGTATTGCTTGTATAAATCTTCTGAGATTGTATTTACTTAACAAATTATCACTTTCTTAATCTCTTACAAGGATTTGAATCCAATGCAGATAAATTTATAATCAAATAAACACTAAATGAAAGGAGTGAATTTCACCAACATTTTCTTTCCCCCACCCCAATGTGTCTTTCTTTTTCAAGCATTATATTCTCAAAAAGAAGATATAGGGTCCCACAATAATCTAGATTTAGTTTTAAAAGATGTCAATCTCCTCCTATATGCACACCCCGAGAGGCTAAAAAAATGACAAAAACGGAGAATGTGTGTAAAAGATCTTTAGGTGATTGCTAGAGGTGCTACAAACAAAGAATACACATAAGCAACTATCAGGGTTTTTGGTATATTGATAACTGCGAAATTTGAATTTAATTTATAATCAATTTTGATTAATAATAATTAAAATTCCTCTACTTTATTGTTGTTTTTAATGGAATAATGAGAATTTTAATATCATTTTAATTTTTTGACCAATAGGCAGAAGAAGGAAATTACACATGTTTTTTAGGAGCATTGAAGAAAAAGTTAAAAATTGTGTCAGCTCAAGCTTAACGTGAAGAAAGCCCACCAAAAAACCCAAAGGCGCGCTTAGCACGAATCCGACGCTAAGCACGTAATCACCGTCATACTCGCTAAGCCCAGAAGGTCCGCTTAGTGTCAGGTCGCGTGAATTTTAAGTTACCTTAAGCCTAAATGGAATAGAAAGTAAAGGAAAAAAACACACTGAGACTCAAAACTCTTTGATGAATACATCAAAAGCCTGAGTATCTCAAATAGGAAAAACCCTCTTTCTATATTCATTATCCCCTTCTCTTCCTTTATCCATCATTCTCCTTCTTCTATTCTCATCAACCCCTAAAATGTAAAGCCTCACATGACTATCAGAAGTTAAATTTCCATTGTTGGGAGTCTAGCAGCCAATGTCTTTGTAATGTAATATTTCCTTATTATCTATTGAATGCAATGCTAATTTTTTTTAAAAAAAATTCATGTGCTTTATTATCATTGTTATGATCTGATCATCCATGCATCTGTTTAGGGATTAGACATTGGAAAATGTTTAATTTCTAAAGAATTGAAAAAGTGCATCTAAACAAATCATTGCTAGGAATAAAGTAATATTGTTTAACCTATGCATACATTTCTAAACTTCATGCAACTTTATCTCTACAAAGGGATTTGAGAAAGAGAATAAATAAATTAGACTCTTAAGAGTAAGGGATCAGGGTTGAGTATCATTTAAAATGTGAGTGAAAATTGGAATAGCATTAAATAGAGAAACACATTAACATTGCATCAAGTGTAGTTAGGCATGCTAGACCCCAACATATTTAAATTCTGAATTCAACTTTCGCATTCAAATCATTGTTTATTTTTTCTTGTCTTTATATCTTTTACTTTTTCCTTTAATTTTTCACTTTCAATTCCTTATCTCTTGCTTGAAAATTGGATTTTTATAAATCTAAGTACAAATAAAGTTCCTGTGAACTCGACATTCAGACTTCCATTTACTTTACTACTTATGATAATTTAATATACTTGTCAATAAGTTAACCTATAGAAAAAAATAATTATCATCAAACTAACAAATTATAGAGTTGATTTCAACCTTAGATAAAGATTTTTGGCTCTCAAACTAAATAAATTTCTCTGGAACTAGAAAATTCTAAGATAATACTAAGCTAGAAAGTTTCTATGGCCTCACATCAGTATCTGGTGTTTATGTAAATACTGAATTATGACCAACTGGTTTAACACATGCATGAACTGAATTAAGGCAATACTATTTTCTTAGAGATGTGGATATATTACCTTTCTTTTCATTTCTGCATGTAGCTGAAGTTCGTTTCAGATTGCTGAAAGGTGCAATTTTATGATCAGCATGTTCATTTTCTAAAGACAGGAAAGACTCCACATTTTCATCCATGGGTTTTCCATTGGCTGTATCCTCACAGTTCTATTGTTTGCATTCCATGGAATGGAAAGAACAAAAATTTAAAAGATAGTAAATAAGGAATCCAGTTGACCAAAAAAAAAATAATAACAACAAAGGTAATGGCTTTAAACAAAGCTGTTTTTGGGTGGTAGGAATGAAAAGATTTCCAGGATTTTCTTTGAAGGTTTATGACAGCCTACCTGGGCACTTTCTCTAGGTCTTATGAATTCTGTTGTCTTTGTTTTTTTGTTATTCTGATTAGAGATACAAATATATTTCAGATATATATGCACCAGTTATTTTCTGTCATCAATAAGGTAAAGTGCAATAATTTGGAATTTTAAATTATAGAAAAGCATGCCTCAACATTCTGGGATTGCGCCTGAATTTGTTGATCCTGCTGGTGTTGATGTTCTACAGTTGTAATCATTTGGTTTATCATCTGTCATAAAATTAGTTTGTTACAAAGAAAGTCAACAACTGGAAACATAGATTCATATGGAATATTTAGATAACCTTAAGAAACATAATGTATATATCAGCTTGAATGAGACGAAAATGTTCATTCCTAGCTTTGATTAATAATGACAAACAATAGTTTATTCCATGAAGAGGGAAATGAAATCATAACACAAAAATTATTTCAAATGCAAAGGATCTTCATGAAAACCATAGTGTCCAATTCAAAGACCATAGCATAATTGCACTGGTCCTTTTCTCTTCTCTCTTTAATTTTTTTGTGTTTCAATAATTTTCACAGGTACTTGAAAAATAACAAAGATTTGCAGTCATCTTAAGCAACTAGTCTACTTCAATCTCCATTTTTATAGAGTTTCCATCCTGGAAGCATACTTGGTTTTGATTAATAACCTTAAAACTCTCAGAGAAAAATCTTGGATTCTCTTGTATTTAAACTTTTGAATCCTTTGGGTTCAAAAATGACAACTGAACTTTACCATCGAAGAGAAAAGATTGTGAACTATGCTCTCTTGCATGATACATCATTTTGTTGCAAGATTTGTCCCTACTATTATCAAAATTTCAGCTTCTTCAAAATCCAAATTAGAACAAATATGTCTTTTGGAATATCCAACAATAGAACACAACTCCATACCTGCTTATCCTTATCACTTGATTCAATCTCAGAAATCTTCGTTGTATTGCATTTGCTAGAGTTTTCAGGAACTGTGGAAGTCTGATTTTTTGAAGTACCTGCAATTGCTTGAGCAAGGATTGCATCCTGATTTTGCGTTTTCAACATTTGACACTTCTGTCGACAATTTGGTGGTTGCAAAGATGAAGTTAGTACTTGGTTCTGTAAACCCAGCAAGTCTTGGTTAATATCCACTTAATAAATGAGATAATATCAACAACGAACTTTCATATACACTTCTATGGAAGTTCATAGAAAACTGAAAGCATATTCCATCACGTACATTTATTGGCCATCCATTTAGTGGTACTATATTGAGAGCTTCATTGGCTTCTGCAAAGTAAACGAACCATCAAGATCTCAAAACAACGATACAATATGCACTAATCAGCTTGGGGGAAAGTTCTTGTTGTAAATAGTTGAACACAAATTTAATTATTTACATCTATATGGGGAACAGGGTACTAAATCATCGATTTTAGAGACTTAGTAAACCGTTTTTCCCAGAATTCTACACCAAAACCAAATTTTGGGCACAAGACAATATGCGGGCATGTAACATAATAACTTTATGGCTCAATCTTCTTTGGCATACATTTGATTAAGACAAAACTGGATTAAAGAAAAACACTCCAAAGTGAACTTCGTAGAATCAACATGAAACTGAAGGTAATGACTTCAGGGTCATAGTAGGGTGCCTCTTTAAGAGATCATCAAACTAAGAATAACAGAGTCAGAGACAAGTCGCATGCATTTTCATATTATATTCGAATGCAAAGCTCACCACAATTGAAAAAAATAGAGAAATAAGAAAGTAGGGTATAAAACAGCAAGACTTTCCGGATTCCAGAGCAAAAGGGGGAAAAATGAAAGAACTACGATAATGGGTTCAAGAAATACTTGTTTCATGAAGTCCATCTAAAGGAAGCATTGATTTTTGCATTACATCCAGTGGGTCCCTAGGTATATCCCTCTCCACACTCATGCCAATTCCACTATCCTGAAAATAAATAAAGTAAATTTGTTACGCTTATGCACTGAGTTTGTGATTCTCTTAATTATATTTAGGTGAACAGGATCATACCTTAAAGACTTGCTTCTGGGCCTGCTTGCCTACTACATCTTGCAGTGGATAACTGACAAAACAGAAAACAGTAGAAAGAATAATGTAAAAAGACAAGGTGAAGGGAGTTTCATCGCTTCATAAAGCCAATTTAAAAAGTAACGACAGTTAAGAATATACTTCCTTCAATTTAACAGAATTTTTCTTTTTTCTTACTAGAGCTGCTAACATTTTAAATTTGTATATATAAAGTACCACAGCCCTAGTGTCACATTACATCAAAAGAACCTTATGTAAATTATTTCATATCACAGTGAAGGATGATACTGCAAACTCGCTTATGCAGGAGTATGAAAGCAAAACACACAACATGAAACAGTAAAAAAAAATCACACATCTTCACATTACTTTGAACTAGTCCCTGACAAGAACGTCAGGTTACTATTTATAACATCATGCAAACTTGGTTCAACATTTTCGGGCAGATATCCAAGACGCTCTTCTTTATTGTACATTATTGAAGGAATTACACAAACGGCTGGTTGAGTCATCATGTTGTTAAAGCTGGAGTTGACTTGAAATTGTGGAGTTCTGTGCTCACTCATTGATATTTGAGGGATTTTAGGAGGAGCATCATTCCTTGCGTTTTGTGTCATCATTGGGACCTGAAATTTGACAAATAAATTATTCTTTACTGCTTGAATAAAACTTTGAACAACACAAAATAAGACCACATTATCATAAAGTTAGTAATTACCAGCTTACTAGAGGACCCTTGCCCGGTCTCTTGGTCCTTCCCTTGCCTAGAGGTAAATACCTCATAGAAAATAGACCACCATTCATGCAGGAATCCATCTGGAGAATCAACCACTGAATCTAAAAAATTCATGTCTGCTCAATCAATTTCCAGCATGATTTAGAATGATAAGTGAGCATAGTAGATCAATAGCTGGTAATTTATAATATTAATTGAGCTGAAGTACATGAAATCATGAATATTAAGTTCAGTATGCAATGCAATCACTGAAATGTGTCCCCCAAAAAAAAGTGTGCATCCCATAGACATTACCTCCTTCTCACAACAAAAGGATCATACAGGATAACTTCTATAGAGCTTACTTAATGCATGTTTGGCTTTTCAGTTTCAAAGAACTCACGAGTACTTTTACTCCCAAAGCAATAAATTATTCCTTCTTCATTTTGTATATTGGAATTTGGAAATGTGCATTAGAATTGGCAAAAGTATTTTCCCAACTTTTATCCAAACATAGTCTTAAACTTATGAAAAAGACTCATAACAGCTTATTTCAGAAGCTAGTGATAAGCTAACCCAAATGCATAATTCTACTGCTTTTGTTTTTCTATTTTTCTATTTTTATTTTGTTATTAAAATAAGGATTTTATTGTTTAAGAAACTAAAAAAAATTATTGTGGACATCATAAAAGAGCATAAAAAAATCATGAATAACACAATTTTACTTATTTTAATAAAAATAATTCTCCTTTTAGTTCGTTAATCAATATCTTAAAAGACATTGATTAGTATTTGTCAATCTTAAATGCAGTAACTTAAGAAAGAAGAAAGAGAATAACCAAAAATTGAACTCAGAGACCCATTGAAAGAACCCTAGCGTGTATTTAATCCGCATAGAGATAGTAGCTAGCGCTTCCAATTAATGATTTCAACATGAAAAGAATAACATAAAATTAAAACAGAACAATTCTTTGTACGTGCGCGTGTGTGTGAATATATGCAATTGGATAGTACAGAGGAGTGGTATGACATACAAACAGGGTGATCGGGAACTTGTGCTTCCTTCTTGAAAATCTCAGCGGCGTTGTGCATTCCCCTTTTGACCATATAATCATGCAAATATAATCGAAGTCTACACAACCAACCAACATTCAATATTAATTCACCGTATTAAAACGACACGTAGATTGAAATAAAAAAAGTGGAATATTTTTTATATAAAAAAAATAAACCTACATTTTATCAGCGTCCCAGCGATCAATGGGAGGCATGGCCATGATGATCGATGGTGAAATCGCCTACGCTGGGCTGCCTCTGCGGTTCGGTGAAGGAGAAGAGGGGATTGGGAATTGAGCAATCGAACGAGAGAGAATGAAAAGGGGAATTGTAACGGATGAATTGGGAAGAGGAGAAGATCGAGAAGAGGAGTGTTGTGAAATGTGAAATAACTAAGCGGCAAGCGACAGTGCCATGCAAAACAAACAAACAAACAAAATTGGGTTTTAAGGCTAGTGTGACTGTGTGAGTGAGTGGGAGCTGTAGCTGCGGGACCCACCTTACTCTCACCGTGAAAGTTGAAACCGTGTGCCTGGACCTGGATTGCATTTTCCTTTTTTTTTTTTTAAATTTTTTCATTTACCCGAGTTGGATAAATTTATTAAATAGATGTTTTTTTCATAAATTTTAATGTATTAAATATTTTTAAATTCAAATCTAAAACCATTATCTATAACTATTACCCAAACAAATTACTTTATTTATTTGATGTACACATTTATTATTTCTAATTTATTCTTTAATTACTTTTAAAAATCACTCGTAATCACAAATACTTACAATCTAATAAATTTCCAACATAATAGTTATTACAACTGCATCTAACTAAAAGAAATAAAAAAATATAATTAAGACAAAAAGAAAGAAATGTTTGTTTTTATACATTTGAATTCAATTACACTTAACTAAGATTCAATAATATATTTCCTTACAAAAATTCAATAATATATCTGTCAAGAATAAACTAATATGATTTATGGAGCACAAAAAAAAACTAATTTGAAATATAATTAGTATTATTTTTTTAAAAAATAAGTCCCTAAAATTAAAATATAATTCATTAATCCATTTTAAAAAATACTCACTCCATTCTTAATCACAAGACTTTTTTAACTAATTCATGTCTCTTAAAAAAATAATTAATTTAATCAGTCATATTAAATATGTCAATTAATTATATTATCATCTTAAAATTATTTTTTTCTTATCTCTCTATCCACTTAATTGTTTCTCATAATGCTTAGAGAAAGAATAATTAACTAAGGGTATATAGAGAAAAAATAATTAATACATCTAGAAATTAAAAAATGATCTTATAAAAAAAGATAAATAATTTTCTAAAAAAGGTTTTATAATTAGGAATGAAGGAAATATAATGTAAATAATAAGATTAACAAATATTTAGAGATTACAACAATACTAGATAGTTAACCTAAAGATTTAGATTAAAATTTAGGAATTTATTTATTTATTTTGAATTTCAGATATTAATGTGATAGTGTTATATGCTTTTAAGTAGGGATGTGTATTTGGATTTGATTTCATGGATAAGTCTCTTAAGCTCGTAGGCTTTGTGAATAATGAGTCTCTTTATTTAATCCACATAGGTATATATGATTTTTTTGAGTTTGGCATGTTAAGTTTATAGACCTAATGAATTTTATTGGAAAACTTACGGATTATTCATTTAATCCACCTAAAATTAATGTTCAAGTATTTTTAATTTATTATGTTAAGATTTTAATTTTTAATTTAAATTATTATTGTTAATTCATTATGTTTAAAATATCAATATATTCTAGTACGATAAATTTTAGTTTAAAAAAATGAAGTAAGTTTATTTTCTTTTAATTTTACACATTTTTCACTTTTAAAAAATATTTTCTTTATAATTTTTTTTCAAATTAATATTTAGATTCGTTGATTGGTCTGTTTATCAGCAGATTTTTAAGGACCAAATACTAACCGTAAAAAAATCCATTTATTTCATAAATTATACTTATTTAAGTCGTCTAGAATACTTTCAAGTGGATTAAACCTTAAACACACCTGATTCATATATTCATCCATACTTTCAAGTGCCCAAATGATGATTTATTCTTACGAAAAAATTCGGAAACCTTATTAAAAAAGATAAAATCATTTGTAAAATTGGAATTGGCATATTTTTATCACGTTGTCTTATAACTTTGCGAGCTAAAATGTCTCAAAACTGCAGCATGCACATGTTTTGTGAAGAGGATGATTGTGATCTGAAGTGGAACCACTAATGAATTTCACCTGTTTTGCTCCATTTTCTCTCACATCACTGGCTTATTGCCATCTCATTGACTCATTTTGGTATTTTTTTCTATAAATGAAAATTTCCTTTTCCTTCAAGAGGCACAAATAGAAAATTGTGTCTCATCCAAAAAAGACAAAAGTAATTAAGAATTGAGGCATGTTTAATAGCCTCTGCTGCCAAATATGTTGTGGGGCCGTTCCTGATACACCTACGCACCTGGTTCCCTCTCTTAATAATAATTCTATTTGCCTACTATTAAAAAAAAAAAACAGAAGTACCCCCTACTCTTGTACCAACAAAAAACAAATTTAAATACCGTGAAAAAAATACACTTACAATTTTATTATTAATGTAAAAGAATTTAAAGTCGACAGAATAAAATAGGTCAAATTAAAATTATAAAAAATATTGAATACATTTTTGCTTTTTGATTTTTTATTTATCTTTTGTTAGATAAAAAATAGTACATTTGATTTTAAAATAATCAATTATCATTTTTCATTAATTTTTATTTGTTTTAGCGGAAAAATAATTAGAAGGAAAACATATTATTAGTACATGAACAAACTCCATTAATGGACTAATAATTAGAGGGGTGGTTAGTAGGTGAAGTTTAATTTAAGATTCAGTTGGATTAAGAATTTAGGGATAAAGCATCACTAAATTCTAGTTTTTTTTTTTTTACTTTCAACATACTCCCGCTCAAAGTGTTTAGTGATTCTAACTCGACAAGATGTATTGACACCAACCCATCTATCATTGGTTACTCAGCTTATCTTGAAAGCTTTCTTATTTCTTGGAAATCCAAAAAGCATGCCCCAGCCTTTAGAAGTTCTTTAGAGGTTGAGTATTGTGCATTAGACAATGCTACATGTGAATTACAATGGTTAACCTACTTGCTCAATGATTTTGGGATTGCTTACACTTGATCAACTCTTTTGTTTTGTGACAATCGCTCTGCACTTTACATTATTGTTAATCCTATCTTTTACGAACGCACAAAACATATTGAGATAGATTGTCACATTGTGCGAGAGAAACTACATTCAGGCCTTATCTAGTTGTTGTTCATTACTTTTGGTCAGCAACTTGCAAACTTATATATTAAAGCACTTCCTTCGGACACTTTCAATTTTCTTCTCAAGTTTGAGAGATATATTAATCATCCTAGTGCAACTTGAGTTAATTGTTATTTATCTAACTAACTAAGATTGTTATAATTAGTTAGAGGTGGTTAGTTTTTTGTTATGATAATTATAGGGAATATAAAAGTAATGTAAAATATTTTGTATTCATTAATCAATAATAAACATAATTCTCATTCATTTTTTATGATCAAATATTCTCTTTATTCCAATAACTTTCTTCACAAAATATCTCTTCTTTTTCATTTGAGCTTATCCATGATGTTTCTTGATACCTTTATTACCTTAGACATTTCTTGCCTAATTAGCCTCTTGAATTGTTGTTGTATGTCCTATAAATTTTTTTCTGCAAAGTAATTGATAAGCACTATAACTAAATTGCTTAAACTGCTTATGAAATTTAATTGTTTAAGAACCAACTCTAGTCCGTAGGGTACAATATTTTTAACATAAGGGGTCTATTGATAGTGTAGGAGTTAGTTTTAAACGCATCAATTAGTTTTATTGTATCAATATCGTTGATCCGTAAGAAATTGGGTTTAAACCCGGCCAATATAACCTAAAAGAAGGTTAAATTCTTTTTTTTTTCTGTGTAAAATATCTAAAGTTTATTTTTAGTTCTTAAATTTTTTTTTCATTTCTTCGTCTTCACAGAATTAAAATTATGCTCCATTTTAACCGTTTTAACTGAACTTACCTGATGGTGGGTTGTGCAACAAGTGTGAAGGATTTTTTCACGTGTCACTCCCTCAATGGCTATTCCTTGCCTCATCCATCACGCGCGTCTTCTTCTCTCTTCCTCGTAGGTTTGGGTATTGTTACGGTGGATCTAGTTTGGGTGTGTCGTGGCTGACGGAGGTTGATGGTGGTGGCGCGTGCGGGAAGGGAGGGCAATGAACTCCAAAGGCAAAGAGCTTCATTTTCGTGGACCCTTTATCGCAATTCGAAAGTGATGTTTTGCTATTTTTTTTAATCCCTATCTTTTTTCAATTTCAATTCCTTTTTACTTTTCGTTTCAATTCAACTCTTCCAGTTTTTGTCAAACCACCATTTCTACTTTTTGTTTCAATTCAACTCTGTTGATCTAAATTTTCGGGCTGTTTACGCTTCCAGTTTCTATAGGACAGAGCTGGATTTGTTGATGATGCTTGTAGAATCTTCAATACGATGCCTAGATATAAAGTTGAAACATCTAAGGAACACTTTATTATGGTGCGATTAATTACCCGCAATGACCAACTAGAGAAAGCTCAAATATTTGAACAAATGAGTTCTTCCTTGTAGAAGAGACAATAACACTTTTTCCTTCCAAATTGTTGGAATGATGTCCCGTGCAAAACCAAAACCCTTTCTTTTTTTCCTTTTTTTCAATTAATACTAGGAAAAATCATACTACAAATTGGGTGCGTCGATCTGATTTGAGTGTTGATAAAAATTGATTGAATGTTGTGTTTTGATTTGAAAGAAATTTACATAATCCGATCTGGGTTTCTGGGTTTGAGAGAAAATAATTTCTTGTAATTTTTTATTTTATTTTTTCCTGTTGTTTTTAACTTTCATAAATTATATTTTAAAATTTGAATTAAAAAAATGTCATACATGTTGAATTCATTCAAATCTAGTTTTGAGAAAAAAAAATTATATATTTTAATTTTATGAAGATGAAAAATGGACTAATTTTTTTGAAGAGATTAAAATCAAACTTTGAGTATTTTATAAGACGAAAAATATATTTTAACAAAAAAAAATTAATTTTAGTGCTAATCGTTCATTTGAATTAAATGAGAGATGCCTGTACCTTGAATATTCCTTACCGGAATGAACACAATTTTCCAATTAGTAAAAGCGTCCAAAAGCTGCCCCTAGTTTTTTCTATACGCCAGGGAAAAATCCTAACGAGTGAAAGGAACACAAGGTATCCAGTGGGATGGGCATGGAAAAAAGAAGTTAAGCATCTTTTTATCTGCACGACAAGAATAACATCGAAGAGGAATGAATAAAAATTAAATGATTACAATATAGTAAGGCTAGAGCTCTATATACATCACGTCCTCCAATTTGGTCATGAGAGAAATGAAGTTCTTGTTACAGTTCCCCTGCTGCTCATGTTTCTGTTTCGTCAAACAAAAGAAAGAGAAACATAAGAAGACAAGAGTCAATGACAAAGGGGACAGACATCTTCAGCCAGCAGTATGTTCCTCATGACTTCCTAGAAAATTTGGTTGCTGTAGGGTTCATCAACTAAGAAAAAATTCACCAGAAGTTATTTTCTGACATTCCCATGAAGTATGCTTATAATATAAATCCTCCCAATCTAAAGTATATTATGTCTTATTTTGTAATGTTCCATAGTTATTTGCTTTCTGCTTGTCTCTAGAATCTAGATGGATCACTTTGCAACATTTGATGTTCTATAGAGACTAGGCCAGTTTGTATTGAACACTGCAAATGCAAGGAAAAGCCTATGCAAACTCTAATTGACAAGGGTGTCATAATTTAGATGCATTTAAGACCCTAATGATATTGTGCAAGACATGCTAAAAATCATAGTTGCATTAACCTGCTAATGATCTTGCTCTCACACCGAAACATCAGTATCATAACTAGTGAGTAACATGCAAGTTTTAAAACTTGGAACAACTCTTACAAACATAAATGACACATCAGAAGACAGTACAGAGTTATTAATGCGAAATTTATGAATGGTCATCATCCAGTACAATGCATGATTGTGCGCGTTGGGAAACCACACAATAAAAGTGAGTGAATACTGCAAACAATTTTAGGATGACAAGAAGTAACAACAAGAACAATCAACAAAATACTATCGACAATCCCATATATTAATAATAAACACGTACCTATGCGTAACTATGTTAACCTCAGAACAAATTGATAGGAAAATTTTAATCTTATGATATGGTTAAGAAACTCCCGAAGGGAAATTTACGAAATTAACGAGAATGAAAATTCAGGTAAATTCTTTATCTGAATTCAAAATCTCAAACGTGATGGAACAAGAATAATGAAGACAATCAAGTGATACACATTTTTTAGAGTCCCTTTTGACGAAAACTATTAGTAGTTAAACAAGACCAATACAATCGTACTTGTATAAATCTTTAATTTGACTTTGTCACACGTATTTGAACAATGAATACGACGTGGCCATTTGACTCTACACTCTCATATGTGTATTTGCATCTTTCATTTTTGTTAGAAAATATTAAACTATCATTTTATTATTATGGAATCTGAAAGTTATTTTTTATTGTTATAAAATGTTTATTTTGGAAGTTATTTTTTATTGTTATGAAATACTTATTTTGAAAGATAATTTTTTTATTATTATTATGAAACACTTATTCCCGTAACTATTTTTTACTGATATGAAATGTTTATCTTTAAAGCTATTTTTACTATTATGGAACACCTATTTTAGAAGATAAAATTATTTTTTATTATTATGAAATACTTATTTCAAAAGCTATTTTTTATCGTTATTAAATATTTATTGTAAAATTTATTTTTTATTATAATATGAAAAGGATAATTTGAGATTTTAAAAAATTTGACAGGTGCAGGATTCAATATAGGAGTTGCAGGATTCAAATCCCTACAACAAGAAAGCACTGAGAATGCTAGGCCCAACCTACCTGTAAGATACAGACCCACCATTTAAAAAGTCAACTTTAAAGCAATCCATTTAGTGCCCTGAAATAGGAAAAACGAAAGAAGAAAAAAAAAAAAAAAGAGTCAAAACCCAGTTACAAAATCTAATAAGCAGGGAATTCACAAAACCCAGTTACAAGTATAAACTCATTCACAACAGGAGCTAAAGCTCAGAGGATAACTGGTTTGACATATGATACGTACGAGTATCCGATTCTATCTTCTAAACAAACGTAGACGCTCCAAATTTCTGCTTTCCTTCTTACCTTTCCCTTTTTAAAAAAAAAAAATTATTATATATTTTTTTATGCATTTGCTAAATATTGACCTCACTTTTGATTTTATGCAAAATTAAAGGTGGGATCAGGCTTAAAAAAATTGTTTTTACTGCCACCACAAGGGTTAAAGACATATGGCATCATTTACTTGGCTTTCCTAAGCAATAATTTTTGGATATAACATACTCAACCATAATTCTGGCATCATATATGCCTTTATAATTTATATCTCACCGTAGATAACCACATATATATCAGCAAACATGGCTAGTAACATGTTTCAGAAATATGTGTCCACTTCTAAGAACGATGATTTCCTCCTCTAACTATACATATTTTACATGCATATCCTAGAACAGATGATTAAGAAAAGAAGTGTAGATTTCCATGATATAAAAACTGGAATGGAGGATACTTCACCCACTTTCTTTGAAATTCCTCAATTCATTCAAGAAATGACCGAAACATCTCTATGCATAAATGCACACATCTTTCCTATTTTGATGCTTGGTATGGAACCAAAGTGCACAAAATGACAAAAAGGTGTAGAACTCTGAAACAAAAGTTTCAGATACATGTTCTAACTTCTAATTTCCCATGAATGTAGGCCCTCTGACATTAGGATCTGACTGGAGTCTCCACTCTTTCTCCTTCAGGCACTCTAGTAGAGACTGTGGCTCATTTCTCAGGTCTGTCACTACACCACACCCATAAGGGCTTGGTCTTTGAAAATTGTTGTAGACACTGCCTTTGTGCTCACCAAAAGCAGACAAAAAACCTGGCTGCACTGGTGGAGGCCCTGGGGGCTCCATGTAAGTGTACTGGTTAGAAGACAAAGGGGGGTTGTTGTTCCATGTATCAAATTGACCAAACCTGTAAGTATCATGGTAGAGGAAGTTGACATGATTTCCAGGACCAGGAGTATTCAAATGAGTGGGTTGCATGTTATTGTTAGTCCTTTCAGGTTTGTAATTTTCTCTGTACCAACGAAGCCATTCTGAAGAAGTCATTCTGCCAGGTGGTGGATATCCACTTGATAGAACAGGAAATCTAGGATCATATCCATGTGGTCCATAAGTAGAACTCCAATCTGGATAACCACTTTTTGGTAATGAGTTGTCAGTAAATAATGGAGAAGATAAACTAGATTGTGCAACACTAAACCATGCAGCATTATAAGGTAGTAATGGAGCAGAAGGTATTGGAAGGGAATATGTAGCAGAAGAGGAGTAATGGGAGTTTGAAGACTCATCCACTGAACTTGTGGCTGAATTCTCAGCTTTATTGATGGAAAGACTGGCCAAAGATGAAGAGGCTATTTCCTCAATGGGCTGCAACCTGTGCTCACTAAGGCCATTTGTCCCATTGTTTCTGTTGGGGCTAAAGCTTCCTCTATCAAGGACCCAAGCATTGAGAGAAGGAGGGCCAGCAGAGATTGGGGCTTCTGAGAAACTATGCGCATTTGATTCTCTTGTTGAAGGTTCTTGTTGTTTGAATGATTTGTCACTCCTGACATCCAAAATGCTGAATTCCCATGGATCACTTTGAGTTTGAGCTGGATTTTGTGCCATAAATAGAGAACTAGCACGGCGCAAACAATCATCGGACAGTAAGCTTTGGCTGTCCTTGTCTTTTGGTGACATCTTGTCATCAGTTGAGATAGAGGGGTGTGATGGTGCTGAATTATACCTTGTGAGAGGTCTGAAGAGAATAACTTCCTCTTCTTCCACTACAGAAGATTTTCCATTGGTACTTAGATTATCCTTTATCATCCCTTTACCATGTTCTCCTGTGTCTTTGTTCGTTTTCTGATTAGGCTCTTCCAATTTTGTACTATTGCCGTTGGACTGCACAGTTTCTGTTTCTTTCTTGTCAAGATCTTGATCTGATCTAGCCACATAAAAATTACTTCCTAATTTATCACATGTAATCCACTTCTGCCAATTATTTGAACTGCTTGCTATCTTCATTGCTACTTCTCTGATGCGCTCAGTACGCAATTCAATTCCACTTTCAAAGTTGTCTATGTGTTCCCAATTACCGCAAAAATCCAATGAGAGATGTGAACAAGCTATAGGTACAAAGCCCCTCAACTCATAATCCTCCCAAAGAGGAGTTCTATGAAGATGCTTCTCGGTTTCCTTTTTATCATCCTTTAGTTGATTTAGAAGTGCAACAAACACATCAAAAAAATAAGAAATAGCTATTGTACTCTTTTGATCGGTTGCACATACTTCATGTATGCTTGAACACCACTCCACAAAAACAAGCACTGAGGGCAACAAGGGGCAATGTATCAAAGAACTAGCCTTTAGGCATCTTTCAATGAAACGTCCCATCAAGCTGAATGCAGCAGTTAATGCCAGCTGCATTAACTGTCCATCATTTTTGTTTTCTGATTCATCTTTTCTAAGTCTATCAATCAGATTCGTTAGGGAAAATATGAGAACAGAAACTACTTGTATAGCTCGGAAAGGACCTCTTCTGGCTAAATCCATTTGACTATAGGATTCCAACATGGTCTTTAGTTCTGCATCTTCTAGCTCCATCGTTTTATCCAACTCTCCAATTGTAGATGCCAATGCAATAGAGAATTCCTCTAAACTGCTTCAGGAGATAAGGGGTAAACGACATCAGAACACATAATAAAAGGAACTAAAAGTACACATTAATATACAATCATGCATTATATGGGTAATTGTTGCCTTGTACAATTTGGCCTGGCACAGTCTAGCATAAACAAACAACGCAGGCATATGATGACACTACTTTGAATAAAGACATAATACTCAATACTAGCATAATATGGAATCCAATGTCTACGTTTTCTCTCTCAAGTCTCAAAATCAACTGCAAATTTATTTATCCGAGCAGTTTAACTGTTCATTAGCGCTACAGAAGATACAGGCCCAGAATCAGTTTCTTCTCAATGCTCCTGAAGTCCGAAAAGAAGACTGAGAGGACAGGGGGCACGGAAGTTAAGTAACAGAAATGGTAGTCGTGGACTGGTACCTCAGTACTGCATACTTTTGGTAATCCTTATTGTGATCCCTCACGCTGGGCTAAGATAGTCTCTAAAGTGCTAGCGTGACCGGAGAGCAAATAGCAATGAAATCTCTTAAGCAGCTCATAATTCAGAAGAGCACCTAGATTTCTAAATATTTTGCACTTCCAATAATGAAAGTATTTTTCTTTTGTTCTCCCTCTTATTTATAAGGGACATGCATGCAGCAATAATCAGTGTAATTAGAAACTTATCATCAGTATCTTCCTTTTGAGGTAGAGAAGGAATAAAATAGAAAAGCTCTTTATATGATACTCGCAACATAAAATGTATCCACACCCAAGGAAATGTAAATATTAACTGCTTTGAGGCTACTTGAAACGCTACACAATAAATTAGTTATTAACTGTGAACTTAGCATATGTGTTCAAGAAGAAATACTAGTCAAGGATACAGTGAATATGAATGACTCAATTTGACAAGAGGGAAATACAAAGAGTAAAATAGCAAGACAAAATGCAAAGAAAATTTTAAAACAAAATAAAATGAATCCAAGATATACCTTGACGATATGAAGAGGAAGCTTATTGTTCTGACCACAAGAGACCATAACTTTGCAAAATGATTACTTTTGCCTTCAAACTTGTTGCAGTTTGAGCTATCATCTTCCCATTGTGCCTTGGTCTCTTCACCAATTCTTCGAAAAGGTTTCAAGAAATCTAAACAGATTTTGCTGGAAACATATTCCAGAGGAGATGACCTGTTCTGCAAGATCATTAGAGACACTTGAGAAGATGAAAGTATAAGAAGCTTAGAAACATTGAACAATAGATAGACTGAATTGCAGTGTATTAGAGAGCCTTTATATCATATTACCTTCTCAAACAACAAGATAAGATTGTTCCAGGCATCAGGAAAAGGTTCTTTAACCGCTAAACTTCTTACACAATGGTAAAGAGCAAGAAATTCATCACCAATATATGTTGCCAGTACAGCCAACTGAGAATAAGCAAAAATTTGAAAAAAGGAAACATAAATAGAGGATAAAAGTTTCACTTATGCAACACTGCAAACGATAAGAAACAGTTACCTGATTTTGTGGGTTACCACTGTCTGGCCAAATCCTTGTTGCTTCCAAATAATGGGTGGCAGCAACCGACCAATTATGATTTTTAGTATCTGGGTTTTCACATTGTTGTTTATACCTGGCAAGATCCCCCATACAAACTAAGCAGCGATGACATAAATACTGGCATTTCTGCATGACATCTGGTTCAACAGAAGTAGAGTTCCAACCCATTTTATAAAACAAAGCCTCCACTGGGACTCCATAATGTTTTCTAAGTTTTACAATCAGAGTTTGGTAAAACTCAATAGCTTCTGTCAGAAATATCTTGAATAACTTTAAATGATTGCAATTGTCTCCCTGCACAGCACGATTTTGTGGCATTCCTGATTTTTTGCTCTCCACATTACCAGAGCTTTTCTTTATTATTTTGCGAAATTCATCAATATGCTTATAGTGCAGCTTCCACAAGGAATATTCAACATCCTGAAGTTCTGAGAGCATGTGGTTACTCAAGATTATTCTCTCATAACTAGACCGGACCTTGTGGTACAAGTCTTGAGCATCAGAGTGCAGAAGGCCTTTGGAATGGATCAATGCCCACAACTGCTTTTCAGAATTCCCAATCTGAACAATGAACATTACACAAAGTTGAAAGGATATCTATTAAGTTACATTTCCCAGACCTAATGCATAAAAAGGAATACTAGTTTCAGAAAGTCACCTCCGAGAGAACTTTTTCTTCTTTATGAATTCCTGGCAAAAGCGATGGATTAGTTGCCATGGTCGAAACTGAAGGGCTTCCTTCAAAGGTGACGCATCTGCTTAGCACAAACCAGACCTATTAGTTAGTAGTACCATTCTTGGTACAAGGATAGGGAAAATTTTTCAAAAACTAACCGCAAAATATGAATATAAAAATGTTAATCAGCAACATGGTTGAAGGTCTAGATATAATGATGCCAGAAAGACACATGAAATTTAGTTCCAATGCTAAAATTTAAATTTCTAGAGCATTGAGAGCTTTTGATGTTCTATTCAATGTATCCATGGAAATTTTTATTGGATTCTACAACTACCATACAACTCAAAACTTGGATGAACTTTTGTAGATCAATGACTGTGGTCAATGCCATCATTGATGCAATTGCTCCCCCTTATTTAACGCAATACATGGCCACCATTATATGAAGTACACTTCTGTCATGTGATTTTTATTAAATTCTAATATAAGCACAGAGTAAGTTCTTTATATTATGAGAACAAAGCACGCTAGACTCCAATGTTCATTTCAACATCAAGCAAAATTTAATGACTGAAAAAATGGGTAGATCGACAGGAGTTTTGAGAGAAAGGGTCAGTTTGAGGTCCCTTTAAAGAAAAACTCAAGGATGCGCGATAAGAAAAAAAATAATAGTATAAAATAAGCAAAAAAGAAAAGGGACAAGCCCCTGAGTTTTCCACCCCAAATTTCAAGGGATACCAAACCGACAAAAAGAATAACAGACAATTAAGCACATGATACCAGGAGCCCAAGTACCTTTTCTTACATTCAGGGAAAACACGCATCCCTAAGTAAAATAACTAACTCTAACTCTAAGGTTGTGATCTATGCAGATCACTTCTTAAGAAAAGAAACGACAGTGGCCTTATTTGTGCAGAACATAATCATCATCTTTGAGGATAAGTACATATGAAATAATTCAGGAAAGAGATAACAATGTTTGAGAAAAGAAAGTATAGAGAATACAAAATATCTCAATACTAGATTTTTGAGAATTAAAGTATCAATCAGACTTGCATAGCAATTTTCGACCTCCCCAATATCCATACTACACACTAAAATACAACATAAGGGGAAAACATGGGAGAACAATAAAGTTTTTAGGAGTTGCAAGTTTCATGACCAGAACTAGAATTGTTAAAATTAAACTGCCACCACAACCAAATAACATCAATAATAATAAGAAGAAAAATCCACATCAACGAAGAAAAACACAACTTAAACAAAAGAAGAAGAAAAAAACAGATTTTGTTATCCTTTAAGGTAAATTAAGAAACTGCACTCTGAAGATGAAAGATAAGAATTTAGAAAGCAAAGACTACCAAATGAAGAAGATATTCGTGAGTGAAAAATTGTAACTGCAGTTAGCCAGCTGCAACAAATGAAGCAGAAAGTGAAAGCAAGAACATTGATGGAAGCGGAGAAGGGAAGAAGCAAGAAGAGTTGGACCACTTGCAGGGGTTTCAGTCGTGAAACAGACAAAGTAAAAAGGTGGGATTGTGATGAGGAGACTGAATACAAGACAACAATCTTAACCATATTCTGGCTTTTCATATAGTTTTTTTTTTTCCTTTCTACTTGTCAAGAAAAATGTAAAACGAATAAATAAAGTGCTTTATCATAATCTATTTCTATGACTAAATATGAAGGATCACTTTGTGAACCAAGACTAATTATCTGTGTGCCTCAGGACACAATGACTTAGTGATTCACGGTATACAAGATCAATTGTACAAAAGGCCAATAACGTAGTAAAAACACATTTTACATCAGATAAAACATATACCTTGAGCTTATGTGGAAACACATCTCAATTTCCTACATAAAGCGTTTTAAGAGAAATATTAAGAGTTTATTTAATTTTTTACATAATCCTTCATTACTTAAAGTATTGTATTGTTTAAGAAATTTCTCCCCCAAAAGTTTTAGGGACAATCATGTCATTTCAATTGCATAAAAAAGGTAACAAAAATTTTAAATTTTAAATACAATTAAAATAACAAAATTAAAAACTAAAGATACAATTAAATGATTTATTTGATTCATGAATTTAATTAAAAACTGTAGCATTTGATTTACAATTCATTCAATGTTGATTTAAAATACAAAATCAATTAAGATTTTCTTTTTTTTAAGAAAATCAATTAATATTTTCTATTAAAAATATTTATTATACTAATATATCCTTTATTACTTAAAGTAATATACACTATAAAAAAATCTCCCTCAAAAGTTATAGGGACGATTAAGTAATTTCAATTGCATAAAAAAGTATAAAAAATTTAAAATCTAAAATACAATTAAGTTATTGATTTAATTCATTTATGTAATTAAAAACAGTAACATTTGAAATACAATTCACTAAATGTTGAGATATTGGTTATGTCAAAAAATGATTGTGAACTCTAGAATCTTCCCATGACTAACTGTTATAATGAGACTTGGTATTCAGCTTATATCTAAGACGGTGTATAACCATTCAGTTCGAGTTTAAAGGGAACAAAAACTATATTCTACTTAATTGGTGGAGGTCGAGCCCATAGGTTGTGGATTAAAATCTTGAGCCTGGTCTAAATATGGAATTATGAGAGGATTTAATAATAATAACAATTATTATTTTAAAATTATATTTACAGTAACTTTTTTTTTTTTTTAAATCATGATCTTTATACGAAATAATCTCAAAAAATAATGACTTATCAGAAATGGATAGTCCTAATGACTAATATACGAAATTATATTTTTATACCGACAACTTATCAAAAAGTAATCTCAAATAATAATGTCAACCAATCAATTATCCGAATTGAAGTTGATTAGTTAGTCCATACTGTTAACTAAAATCTTCACTGACACAAACGTTCTACCAAAGCTGAAACCAATTGACGAAGTAGGCTTGAACTATAACATCAGAATTCGAATAAAAGAGACAAATACCATCACACAAAAAAAAGTGAAGAAAAAACAAGGTATACATTCATAATATAAAATAATTTTATATTATTTTTGAATTATAAATTATGATATATAATAAATTTATTAATTTTTATAATAATTATTTTAAATATCATATTAACAATAATTTTTTATTAATTGAGACAACATAAATTTTTTTACACTTATAACACAGATTCTATTAAACTTAAAAGTTGAAAAACTATACAGTCCGTTAAGCCTAATACATTTAATTATTATATTTACTTATGAATTTTTAAAAGGATTTCCTAAACCCCACATGAACCGTTAGCTCACTCCTAAACGTTGAAAAAATGGTAATGAAAATTCAAAAAGATATATGTTACCTATTAATTTTTTTTATTAGTTTAAAATATATGAATAATATTTGTTAACGGAAAATGTATACATTTTTTTTACATTCTCAGCTATAAATGATTAAATAAGATTTTTTTATTTTATTGCGACATTTTCAATGATCTAATTTTACGCCATATTGCACATAATTATGTGAGTAGTACTTTCATTTGGTGGGGATATGCCAAAGGTTTGACCGCACATGTGTGCATGATCGAGTGGCCGTGCTGAAGGGTAGTTGGGAGCTCATGAATTCAATTCAATTTCCAAATACTCTCATAAACTGAAGAATGTCTTTAGGTGAGTGGCTGAGAGCCACAAGACTCACAACTTAGCTAAAGAGTCATCTGATAAATTGAAGTACCATAATATGTTTTATTTAAATAATTTATCGAAAAATGTATTCTGAGTCTTATATGCATAAAATTTAAAATAAATGTTAAATTGCAATATATTCACGGTATAAACAAAATTGTATATATATTATCTAATTACAAATTATCATCTATAATAAGTTTTTTAATTTTTATAATAATTATTTTAAAATTATATATAAAATAATTTTTAACTAGTTGATAATATAAAAATATCAATAAATGAAAATTAAATTCTTAAAAAAAATCTTTATTTTAGAGGCATCTCGATCTAACAATTTTTTTTATAAAAGATGAGACACCAATTAAAATAGGATTCTTAATTTGCAGATAATGCTATTCTATATATGTGACCAGCAATTAGAATAGTTAGATAATTATTTATGTTAATAATCTCTCTCTCTCTCTCTCTCTTTATATATATATATATATATATATATATATATATATATATATATATATATATATATATATATATATATATATCATATGATAATATTCAATATCACTCGTGCAAAAGAGTATTTTTGAGCTAGGATTTCTTAGCTAAGTTGGGAGCTTCTGAGAGATTTAAGTTTTTTCAAACTCCTCGTCCACGCCTTGCTCATTGGCTTTATGGCGGATTCTACAGGAGCTGTTCATTGAGATTATAGTTTTGTTTGTTGCTTCGCATTTCTTTGTAACAAAAAAGAAAGAGTATTTGCTAACAAAATTAAAATATCTTCCTATCATTATCATTATCATATAAAAATCCAAACGGTGAATTCTTTTCCATGGCTGACTGTTGCAAAAAGAGTTATATATAGCAATATGTTTTTCTTGGGATCGGTCTTTCCTTTTTTATATCAATGCTATTATGCCACCAAATTATCTTCGCATTTAATTAATGTTTCAGATAGACATAAGCTTTTTGACTGGTGTTTTGATTGTCTAATACCTAAAATAAAAATAAATAGGTCAATTTAAAACTTGCACGCTTTATCTTACTAGTGTGAATAAATCCAAAGAAAAGCTACCAAACTGAATGTTAAACGCATACATTAAAACATATATTGCTTCAAATTATTTATATTTCATCAAAGCGGTTTGCTTTAAATTAAAAATAACACATGTTAATTACTTTATACTTATTTATATCGTTAAAAGTAGGTTATTTCTTATACCCTTAAACTTTGATTCTTCCACATAGATATATATGTGTCAGAGATGTGAGTCATTGATGGAAGTGTAGTGTAGAAAGAATTTTCCGTACGGAAAAGCAAACCACAAACCACGCGTAGCATGCCTTTGTGTTCATGATCATGAGCATAATCATCTCACCAATTTGGGGTTAGTTAATATCCCAACCCAATTTCTAGTCACATGAGTTTGGTTAAGAAGGATGGAGATACAAACTAAAAGATCACTAACTTGGATTATTAAACATTTTCTATGCATATAAAATATTAATGGACATAGAGACGTTAGGGCTGGGGGGGCCTACGTAGTTGTTGTTTGGTTAGTGATTTGATATCCGTTTTCATGGCGAAATTCAAAGTTGATATTATTCATGAAACATGTTCCAGGGTCCCACTTGTCTCGTCTCCATCCTACAGCAAGTGCTTATAATTGAGGTGATCATCTCTGCTGATGAAGAAGCTGGAAATATCGTGCTCTTTGAATATTGTGAATTGTTTTTTTGTCTCATTACTCATAGCATAGAAATTAATATGAAGGAACTAATTAAAGAACTGAAAGAAGCCGGAGGGTATATAGCTTCCTCGCCTTCTTCAGTGATTTGCAATTAATTTTCTAGTAATGCTAGATGCAGCTATATCTGCTGCATTGGTTATATTGTCTATCATTTGAGCTCTATCGATCTTTTAGTATAAAAAAAAGTATCATTTGCTAACGAATAAACTTAATTCTATCTAATTTGATCAAAGTAGCTTATCAGATACAATAATATATGGATCTATATTAATTATATGATTTATTATTTTTCTTATACATAATAATACGATTTATTATAATAACATTTTATGTCGATAATAAATATTATATTTGTACACTCAAGAAGATAACACATAAATTAAAAAATGTAATAAGTATCTTATTTACATTAATTTTTTTAAAAAAATTCTAATATGACATTTACTGTTATTTTTTTGTTATTTATATTAAGTATATAAAATATTTAAGGATTAGATAAGGACAATTATAAATATATTAATTAATATTATCTTAACATTTTTCTCAATATTTAAGTCTAATTTAATCTTATAAAATCAGCGGATAAGGGCCGCAGACGTGAATGCAAAATTTTATTTTGGCTGGATTTTATTGTTGCCGGAATGAAAAATTTAGCAATACTGTTTGATTAAGGAAGATTTGTTGGAGTCTGATTATTTGTTGGAAAGCCTTAAACAACTTTCTAACGTAATCGAGTGTGATATATTTCTATTTCTATATCCTTTAATTTAATAGGTGGTTATAATTTTATACAATTGTTCAGTTGCTGATGTACCACCTGAATGATATCTACGATCTCTCAGTTGGAGTCTACCCATTTCATAGTTTTAATGAAAATAATGTTATAATCTTAGGAGCTGAGGTTAACAAATTTCACAAGCATGACATATGGCCTAAAATAACCTAAACAACTTTGTTGACATTTGTAAATGAAGAGGCAATTTTATTTGTGTCCTACTTATAGAAAGTTACTGTTAAATTTACGAAGCTTATTTATGATACACAGGACAAGATCGACAAGAATTTACTGTATAGGGTTTAATGAAAGTTTAGTTTTCTCTTTAAAAAAAATAACTTAAAAATTTAATATTATACAAAATATTTACGATCACAAATAAATTTCTATACTTTTCTCCGTTTAAACCATATCTTACTTGCATGTGCATGTAGTCCATGTTAGCTAAATCCTTTATATAAACTTATCATATATATAACGTGTCCAATGAACCAAAGCGTGAAGCGTTAAAATGAGTTTGACAGGCATATTTCTATGGAGGGTTTGTTAAATAGTGTTGGTACGAATACTATCATACGGTTAAGGAATTAAAAAAATGTATTTATTATATAAATAATAAAAAATCATAATAACACATTTTTTCGTCTTCTAATTAAAAATATTTTTATTTTAAGTAGTTTTAAGACACTGACTATATTTTTCTTTCTATAACTTTATGTCACTCTTGAATGGAAATTTATTTTCCTAGATGGAAGTCTCAGTGTGCACAGATATCCTACGTCCAAGTGAAGATACTACTTAACTTAACTAGTCGCAAAGATGACTTTTTGACCCAAGTTCTGGTTAACGCTGGAGAACAAATTCTTCCTAATCGTTCTAGAGCGTTGTGAATTATGAATTGTATTAAAGGCTTTCTTTTCGCTGTCGTGACAGCGTGGAGAAAATGCAAACACAACAAATTTAAAGTTTGTTTGTTTGTATTTTTATGATTTCTAAAATATTAGAATTTTAAAAATATGTTTGATTTGATTTCTTGTTTTCTGCTTTTAAGAAATAAAAATATTATATTTAAAAAATATATATATTTTTAGATTTACTTAAAATTTTATTTTTTATAATCAAATTTTCATTTTATTTAAAATGAAAATTTTAATTTCAACTAAAAATGAGATTTTATTATTTTTAATTTTTAATTTATCTAGAAAAATATTTTTACTCAAAATGAATACAGAAATTTTATCAAACATAATTTCATCACCATATTATATCACCATTTTTTATTTTTAATAAAAATAAACAAAAAATAATCAAACCAACACCTTATGTACCTATTTTAAGCATATGATGTAATGAATACACTTTTTAATTCTGTTTTTCACTCGTGTGTCGTGTCCTTCACACATTTGGTTAAGATTTCCACCGCTATTGCGGAATCCTAGGTTACCTTGTTAACTAGCGGCGAGGTGATTGAGATGCAGCAAGACAAATTGTTGACAAACTGAGAAATACAACATAGTATAAAAAGGAGGAATAAATAATCAATTTTATCTTTGAAATACTATTCTTTCTCCTAAATGATCTCTAAAATGAAAAAAAAAATATTTTTTTCTTAATATTAGAAATTATACTAAATAATCTCTTAATATTGAAAAATCTTTCAAACTAATCCCTAAATTTGTAATAAAATTAATATATTAATTATAGACACTAAATGTATATATATTTAATGCTTAAGGAATTGCTTATACAATTCTATTACTTTAAGAACTATTTAAAAAATAATAATACTTAGTGAAATAAATTAGTGGTTTATTCTAAAAAGAAAGGAAATAAGAAAGAAAACACCATGCATGGCAAAACTAAAAGTAGGGGAAGTGGGGGCGTTAAAGTGAATTAGACTTACATGCCAATTTGTTTAACTTGTTCTTGTGTGACAAGTTGAGGTTTTTAACTTGTCAACACATGCATATGTAACTAGAAAATAGGGTATGGTGAGTAGGGTTTGGTTAATCATGAATTTGTTTTTCTTTCTTTTAAAAAAATTAATTAATATAGTTGTTAAATTAATAATATTTTATTATTATGTCTTAATTTTATTTTAATTATTTTAGATAACAAATAATATTTATATGAATGTATTTTGGATTTTTTATTTTTAAATTATTTTTAGTGGGTTGATTCAGTAATCCTTCATCCTACTTCCTCTTTTTTTTTTTACTAGTCAAATGTTAAACTAGGACAAGGGTTTTCAATTCAATCCATTTCATTAAAAGTGAGTTTGCTTGATTTACCTCATCCCGTTTTTGTCTGGTCAATGGCATGGTAAGGCAACAGGAGAGGAAGGATCCATTTTATCAATGCTAACTAAAAGAGATTAAAAAAGTCGTGTTGTAGATTGGGCCTTTAGACAAACTCAATCTAATTGGCATTACTCTCAAGCCTCAAGAGTACTAACTTTATATTAGTTTTCAAGTAATTATTTTTTATTTTCACAAAATGTCCTTTGCAAAGTTGAGTTTAAATATATCTTTAATTCTATAAATATGATTATTTTTTAATATATTATAATTTTTCATTGATTTTTAATTTTTTAAACTTGTTGACATTATTTAATAGAACATGACATATATTTAAATATATTATGTTAATATGATTATTTAAATATATTATCTAAACATAACATTAAATTATTATCTTAATAAGTACATGTTGGAAAATTATTTTTCTTTTTCGTGAGGGCATATATAGGTTAAGGTTCCAACTAAATAATCAAATTATTAAGTATAGCTCTTTAATAACTGTGTTAACCCTGTGAATTGATTTTTTTCAAATATTTTTTCGGTAACTAATCAATAAAAGAAAAAAAATCACCTACATCAGCTGGTGAGTGGTGAGTATTCTTTGTTTATTTATTTATTTTGTCCTTGGTGTGGAAAAAAGAAGAAGAAACATCATTTTCCATGAATACTTGGATAGAGTCTTGGACAAGGCCCATGAACCCATGTTGGTTGTCCAATTGGCCTTTGGATCAAATGATTACTGTTTATGGTCTTCTGTAAGTGCAAACCAAAATAGGAAAGGAAAATTGGTTAGGGGCAACTGGCCAGCACATGTGCAGTCCAACCTTAATCAAACAATGTTCTCTGATATTCTCAGACTTTGGAACAAATATAGGAAGAAGCACATAACTTTTGGAGACCAAAGTCAATTTTAGCCACTAAAATCGGCAAACCAATACTTATTGACAGTTAGGCTAACAAATTATACCTTTCAATTTTTAGCAAATGAGCATGCATGCCATGCAGACATGTATGTTAATAAGAAAAATATTGACAATGAAAGGAAAATCTTTTCTGTGTATAGCATTAACAGTTACCAAAACCATAAGAGAGAAAAATGGACACACCGCAAAATCAAGTTACATCACAAATTACAGCCACAAAAACACACACCCTCTATTTCTAACTTTCTACCCCAACATATTAAACTAATTAACAACCTTCCCAGCTTTTCCTCCTATATCCACCTTTTCTTTTCCCCTCCCTCTGGCAGGAAGGGCAGGGAAAACGGCAATTTAAGAGAGACCCTTTTCCTCTTTCTCTCCACATTCCAAGTTTCCAACCTAACAAGACCTTGTCCATCTAAAATATGAGTTCCAAAGCGTGGCTTGCGTTCCTTCTCCTGGCACTGGCCATGGTCGCTGAAACATATGCCACAATAGATGAATTTGCAACTACGTTAGAAGAATTTGACCCTATTATCTCTGATGGTGATGCTGATCTCATTGTAGATGACAATGAGTTTTTGATGAGTTCTGAATCAACACGTCGGTCACTGATGCATGGTCATCCTGGCAAAGGCAGAGGCAGAGCTAGGTATATCAGCTATGCAGCCCTTAGAAGTAACCAGGTCCCATGCGGTAGGCGTGGACGTTCCTACTACAATTGCAACCAAAGGGGTAGGGCAAACCCTTACAATCGTGGTTGCACTGCCATCACACATTGTGCCAGAGACACAAGTTAGATGAACAAAACAAGCCACAACAAAGAGGAAGATGCTGTTGCATGTGGCTAATAATACTCTTCATCTTTCTCATTGGGATTCTTGAGTAACATATATAATTGGTTGCAACAACTTCCTCCGTTCCAACAATTTGCATATTTTGAAGTCTTATTTTACGTTATGCGGGGTCTTGTTTAATTATTAGTATTGCGACAAATACTATTATAAGGTGGAAACAACTTGGTCTATTTCTATTTATCTATATAACATCTCTGTTTACATTCTTCTTATTATAAATGTGGAGGAAATACACAATATTGACATTTATACGTTATGCGTACTTTTCCAAAGTTTCATTACTTTTTCTTTCCTGAAATAATCGTCTCTTCCTTTCTTTACTTTGGTTCTCCATTCCAGTTATTTGATCAGCAATAATGATTTAAGTTTTGGTAGAGATCATTTATCATGGGTGTCTGAGTTACTTAACAGTGGTTAATCAGTACTACACATAATTTTTAGCAATATTTTTTACCTACCACTAAATAAATAAAATTATAGTGAAAGACAACATCTAAAAGATGCCATCAAATATGTGTGTATATATATATATATATATATATATATATATATATATATATATATATATATATATATATATATATATTATTTTTATGATAATTTATCTGTTGTATATAGTCTTTATTATTAAATATTCTTAATTAAGGATTTGAGTTTTGATTAATTTTATTAAGATTTTTTGAAGGGACAAGTGTAAAAATATTTGTTGATTTTTAGTCTAAAATAATTTTAATTTATCATTCACTCATACACTATTAAATATTATAAGTTTTTTTTATTTTTATGATAACTACCTTAAAAGTCATATTAACGATTATTTGTAAATCATTGACAATATATAATTATTTAATTTATAAAAGAGAAATACATTAATTTGTTCTATTTTTAGTTTTGAGTTGTCCAACTAATTATTTAAGGATTTCTCGTAAATAAAAAAATTCCATTAAAAATTATTAATTAAGTGATTCCACTTAAGAAGTTGAGTTTGACTTATAAAAAAAATATTGCATATAATAATATATGGATTCAAATCAAAATTCTTTACTTTATATTTCAAAAAAAATATTTATTTTGACTCATTCATTCTTTGACTTCTTATTTACCGTCAAAATTTAAGAGTCAAATACTAAATATGGAAGTTAGTTTTTGGAAAATTTGTAATATATTTTTTACCAAACAAATCGATCCACTATGCTAAAATAAACTTACTTAGCATATTAACATATACCAAACCTTTCATTTTATTCATTCTAACTTTTTGCCTAGTTGATGAACAATTTATTAAATTTTATTTATTTACTAATTCGTTTTAAGAAAATCAAATGTGACACATAGTCAATTTCCCAATCACTATTCAAAATTTAAATTTAAATTCAAGGCAAAATTAATTTTTCCCTTATTTATATTTGGTCAAAAGCATCAAAAGTCTTCATTTTTTCTAGAGTCTTATCCAAAGTCCTGACATTACACTAACATCCTTCTCTTCAACACACAAACACTTGATTAGAAAAATGACCAAAGTCTTAATATTATTCTTGCTCTTAGTGAGCTCCTTCATTGTATTTATCCAAGAGCTTGATACTTTTATACACATTCCTCTTCATCTTTGGCTTAGATTTTAACAAACTTTTCATTTTTTTAGCTTTGCCTCTTGTCTTTATCAAATTGCTTCAATATTCATTGGTTTTGTCTTCATTAAAACTTATTGTCTTCATTTAAAACCTTTTCTTTTAATACAAGAGATCATGATTTATATTTACATTTTTCTTTTACGATATTTAGTGGATTGTATTTTAAGTGATTTAATTAAATGTGATAATTTGATTATTAAAAGAATGTGATGTAATCTAATGAATGGATATCTTCATTGACCAGTTTTGTTATATTAAGAATCTTAAGGAAGTCAATAAAAGGAAAATTTAATTGTATGGTTCTCAATATACCAAGCAATACAAATATATAATTGTTTCTCCTCTCTTAACTCTTTAGAGTTATGAAATCTTGTTGAGAAATCACAAAATTATAATTGAGTAAGAATCATAAAACAATCAACTTTCTTGTTTGCGACCTTGATGATATAAGTCTCTTACACTACTAAGGTAATTAATCCACAATCATACACAAATCAAATAACAAGTAAAAATTACATAATTATAATACTAATGAGATCAAAAGTGGAATTGAGGTTATATATTATATTTCAATAATAAAATAAAATAAACCTATGGACCATAGCAGTGACTTGTTTGAAGAATTCAAAGGTAGAGAAGATGTAGTCAAAGATGTTATGCTTGAATTTTTGTCATGACGCAATAAGATCGATGGACTTTTGAAGGATGATTATTCAATAATAGATCAAATCAAAACATGCCACATGTGACATGTTTTATATTTTTTTTCCCTGAAAATGATTGCGAGAGGGAAATAGAAGATGACCTTGATAAGGGGCAAGCAGAAGGCAACAAGGGTCTGAGACCAGTGCACATGTTAAGTTTCAAATTCTCAATTAATGCACAACCAACCATGAGTTGCTAAGTCCGCAAGAATCATATGTATAGCGTACACAAACAAACAAGAAGCACACTCAACACCGTGTTTTCTAGCTCTCATGTTCCCATCACTACCTCCCATCTTTTCTTCCCTTTCATCATCACAAGTCCCACTTTCCTTCCCTTCCTTCCCTTTCTCATGTCCCCATTCACTTCAATTCTTGTCTCCTTCGAGTCAAAAAGGAAAATTAAAATATTGAATTGGAGAAAGAGTTCGCATGATTGCTTTTACGGCTGTCCAGAGCTTTACATTCAAAGTAACGGGGTCCCTACCCTTCTCTACAGTGGAAAAACCAAGCAAAAGAAAGAAATTAATTAATGCCTCAAACTGTACATGTCGGCTCCCTCCCCAAATGGATTTATTGCTCTCATCTAATTATCATCAAGCAACTTTGACTTCTTATTAATATAATAAGTCCGGCAATTTTCAAAATTTATGAAAGGTTTATGGACCACTATCACATTGTATAATTAATTTGTGATTAATTGAAAAGATCTACCGTAACAACTAAATGTTAAAAAAGCCAAAAAAAAAAAATGGTCTAGTGGGTGGACATGAGATCAAATCCTGTCGTCAATTTGAGAATCTTTTTTGTGGATGATGTATTAGTATTTTTTGTAAGTTTAATGAACCTTGAAGACATATTCTGATCCAAATAAATTTTTAAAATTTAATTCACCTAAAGTTTTCATAATAAAAAAAACTATTTTTTATTTTTATTTTCAATTGAAACCATGTTATGGATGGTGTTAGCTTAGCATGCGGTGTTTGGGGCACATAGTATATGAAAACTACTAGATGCTTACAACACAAGCAGCACATATAATGCCTATCTTCATCTCATCCCTTGGGATCTTTCCCTCATTCAGAAAGACGTCAGACAGGTCAGGATTCCTTCCCCATTCTTCTACGCTTTGTATGACAGCTTGCCCAAACTGCCTTTGCAAATGCAATTTGATTTTCAAACCAACACTTCTCTTCTCTCTCTCTTTTCACTCTCACTCTCTCATGCCGGTTTCTTCCCTATACTAGTCCCTACCATCTCTATAAAGACTGCACTTAGTACACAGTGTATTATTAATTTTGCTAATTATGAATGTCAGCTCTAATTATCAATGCCCTCCATAATTTCCTTTCTCTCGTTCAAACAATGTATCAGAACTTGTTTGACTAAAAATCTAAATTAATTTCTCTTCTCATAAAACACTTTTTTAATATAAAATTTATATCAAAAAAATATTTTTTTTTAGCCTGCAATAACATTACTAAGATTAAAATCTAAGAAGTCATATAAACTAATACTACCAAAACACTCCACCACTAAGTGGACCCAAGTGGGTTTATCTAAAATGAACTTAAACGCGCATTTCAATTTCATTCAATAATTAAAAATTAATTTGATTAAAAACAGTTTTACTCGGCTTTAAAAGCCATTAAAATTTAACTGCGGCAACAATAATTGAACGAGTTGACTGTGGAAAAAAAAAAATACAGCAAAAGGATAAGGAAGCTAGAAAGTAGATACATCATGCATACATCCCACTACAATCGCTGGTTACCTCAACTAGTAATAATAATTCAAATGAATTTAAGTTAATCAAAATTAACATTTTGGAATACAAGTTTTTAATTTCCTGGCACAAATGAAACGAACTCGAAACGGAGCAGATTAGTGAAAGACAGCATAATGATTTGTACAGTACATACAATTGAAGCAATTAATTAAGATTATTCCATTCTCTTGATTATCAGCCATTACAAATTTGAGAAACACTGAGCCCTCTAATCGGCATGAATGGCAGTAAATAATTAAAACATAAATTAAGAATCTTACACAAAATTAAGAAGGAGGAGCGGAAGAAGGAGCATTGGAGGAGGCTCTGGGAGAAGTTGTGGGGAAGAGAGGGAGCAAGCGGGGTTGAGATTTGTCTCTGGGAGAAGGGTGAAAGAAGAAACCTTTCTCTTTGATGGCTTTGTCTTCAGCTTCGGAATCGATGGCGGCGTTGGATCGGTCGAAAGGGTCGGGAATGAGAGGCGTGACGGGGCTGAGAACGAGTGCGGGGAAGTCGAGGATGCTGGGGGAGAGGATGTCGGGTTTTCGGGGGGAATTAGTGTTGTGGTTCGAGAAAAACGAGGTGAGGGGGTTGATGTTCTTGAGGTTCAGGGAGTTTGCTCTGCGCTCGTAGAGCTTAGAAAAATGCTTTTTGTTGGGTATGGATTTCATGGGTGGGATCGAGTTCGAAGGTTTCGAGGAGCCGCCGGCGGCTGCTTGTTTCGCTGTCTCCGAGGAGCCGGTTAGCATTTGGACTACTTGCTTGAAGGAGGATGTGTCAGCTTGGACGAACGTTGTCGGGTATGGGTTCGCTGGTTCGGATCTCGTCATCATGGCCTTCGCCGTAGTGTTATTATTCTCTTGAGCTCTTGGGGAAATGGAGTCCATTGCTGCTGACTCACTGTGAGAGAGAAAACCAAAAAGAAGAAGAAGAAGATGAGTGTGTCAATGCAAAAGATCGATCACACCTTTTTTTATTTAACTTTGTTTTGCTAAAGAAACAAATAAAATTTAAATGTTTCTTAGGGACCTTAGATTCTTCTCCTATCTCTCGCTCCCTACGCGCTATGCACCTCTTGTGTGCTACACTACACTACACTATACTCGTAGTCATCTATTTATTAGAAAAACAATGTAACATGCAAAATTGGAAAAAAAAAATTCTTCTTAAAAGTAAATAATAATAAGTTGTATAAAAAATTATACAGTCAATTGTAAATTATTATGTATATTAAAATTTTTTAATTTTTTAATAATTGTTTTAAAATAATAACATAAATATTTTTTTACTTATTATAATTGTTTTAAAATATATATTAAATTATGCTTGATGAAAATTTGCATTAAGACAAATTTCCAGAATTTATTTTTCTTATTATTAAGAATTTTACTTTAAGATCAGCTATTAAAAATAATTTAAATATGTGTTTCAACTATATTTAATATCTTCAAATAAAATTTACCTTAATTTTAAAACAAAATTTCTAAGCAATAAGTACATAAGCATTTCAAGTCAATTTAAAATATTAATTTAATAAAATTCCTCTCGTTGTCTGGGTCTATGTTTTTGGTATACCATTCAGCAAGGCAAGGAAAGAGAAAATGTTTATTTAATTATACACAATTCATTGTTTATTATTATTATTATTATTATTATTATTATTATTATTATTATTATTATTATTATACATCATTCATTGTTTGGTATAAAGAGGACATTCAAAAGAAATAGATATGGATGGAGAGAAAAATATGTTCACCTGCATTTTTAATTTTTATTGTAGAGAAAATTTTGCTGAAAGAATTGAAAAGATTCAAACTGACCAAAGCCTTAGTATATATTGATTATATTCAACTTTCTTATGCTACACATGGTGTTTTAATGATTGATACAGACTGTCAAACAAGGGAAAACAATTATACTACAATCAAATTAGATTTGCTAATGTCTTTAAAAATAATTCTAGAATAATTTATTTCATTATATGGTATATGACTAATTAGTCAAAGGGATGATGGTTTTGGTATTCAAGAAAATCCAATTTTTCCACTGAAGATCTTAATGATATTTATTTTCCAAAAAAGAAAAAGAAATCATTCTAGTACGAGGAATAATCATTTTTTTCTTCTTTTCAACAACAACTTAAGTCATATAGTATTTCTTTATCCTCAAAATACCAATTCCGTATTTTTTTTTCACTTCTTTACTTTTGAAAAATTATATTTATGAAGTTACGGGATAACATGTTATTTCAAATAATAATAATAATAAAAAGTTTACATACAAAAAGAATGCTAGTGAAATTCTACTTGACACACCCTCTCAAATATTCTTTTTATAATTGATTAAAATTTATTAAAAATAATTAATTTTTATAAGTTTTACTTCTCATTTAATATAAATCAGAGAAAAAAAATCATTAAATGAGAGATAAAATTCAAAAAAACAATCATTTTTAATAAATATTAACTAATCACGTACAGAATCATAGAAAGAGAAGATCTAAAAGAGTATTGCTAGTATTTCTCTAATTAAAATTTGGATCTCTATGTTATGATTAATTATTAATTTTGGAAATTTAATAACTTTTAATTTAAATTTAATTTTATAATTTTATTATTGTTATAAATATATCGTCCTGTCATTTATTCTCTATATAAAATCTCAAATATTATTTGTTTGCTAAAAATGAGAATTTAGGAAAATTTTAGAAGATGAAAAGATTTAAAAGGTTCTGAAATCAGAAATTTAATGTAATTTGGTAGATTTTGAAATTTACTATCCTTGATTAATGAATTCTGAAGAGGGAAGAATTTAAAACAATACAATTCAGTTAATTCATAAAAAATTTGAAAACAAAATCATAATTTAAATTTTTTAAAAAGGGTAAAAATTACTGTGTGTGTATATAATGGGAGCAATATAGTGTGATGCATGTGTATCAAGTGAAACAATTAGTGTCTTTAAAAAAAAAGTGGAACAATTAATTATTCTGATAACTTTTTGTTTATATGATTATTGTGATAACTGTGAATTATAAATTTAGACAATATAAATATATATACAACTTAAAATTCAAGTGTTTTTTTTAATATTCACTATTTAAATTTAAATATTGATCATTTCTCACAATAAAAAAATTTTCATTTGATATATATATATATATATATATATATATATATATATATATATATATGCCTTAAATTAAATATTTCTAATATAAAAGAAAGAATTAAATATTAAAATATCCCTCATATATTCTCTTTCTTTGTTTTCTCACACTCAATACTCTCACACACCCAACACTTTTAACCTTTTGCAAATTACCACCATGAAAAATGGCCCTCGCAACTATCAATACTCTTTCACATTCAACAATTTAAATGGGAAATATTGGACCAAGATACACTTTATTTCATTTGAACACCATAAAAGTCATAACGTCAATTTTCTACAAATTATTACCATATATTATAATTTTTATATATTTTAAATTTAGGTGAAATGTGTTTTCAATTCTTTGGTTTTTTTTTACCAAAATTGGTCTTATATCCTAGTTTCTGTATTTTTAAAAATAATAATTATGGCCCTTATTCTTTTATCATTGACAAAATTTCATCTCTCACCTAGTATCATAATTTCTATAAAAATAAATAATTTTCACTAATTATAAAAGGTACAAAAACCAAAATCATCATGGTGCAAGAAGTTCTAAAACATATTTTTAATACCTTACTATTTTTAATTTTGACGCGTAATACACAAAAGTTACGCTGGGTGTTGCAAATGGTGATGTTAGGAATTTTAGAGAACCCAGGAGTGGGGCCGATGTCGTGACACAAAGTAAAAAAGAGTCAAAAAGGGTTTAATATTTGGCATTGACTAACAGAGGCCGAATTAAAACCATCCTCATTCTGAGTCACGCTTTATGCCTCCTTGTGCCTTGTTTGGCTTTACTGATACTACGTTGCATCCTATTCATATGAAGTATAATGAAGGTGCATGAAATGGGTGTGTCAATGGAAAGTCCAATCTCACATTCCCAAATGTATGAGGTGCTAGTAGCAAAAGTGCACTAAACAATGGTTCTATTCAGTGCAATAAAGGCTCACTAATATGATTCGATCTAACCCAATAACATGACTCAATCCAGCCTAATAAATTGTGGGTATTCGTATTTACACCTCTCCTTTTTATTGATACACTGTTTCATTTATTTATTTATTTCTTCTAAAAATACCATTTTTCTAACCAACACTTATTTTTCATTTCACTAAAAGTGAATTATTGAAAATCGTTTCTTAAGAACATTGAGAAACACAATTGATTCTATCCTTCCTTTAATAATAAGTCAACTTTCCACGCTGAATGTTGGACATTTTCTCATTAATTCATAAAGAAGACAAATAACAAGTTATCATCGTGTATATTAGAAATAAACTTTTCACTTTTACAAACATCATGCATCGAATTGTTTTTTTACTACCTAATCCCTCCAAAATAAATAATTCAAATTCTCATAATCAGACATTAGCCAAAGAAATAACCCCCAAAATCAATTTTTTTTACTTCTCCGAGACTAGTTGCAGAAAGTTCAATAGATAAAAAAAAAGTAGCAGAATGAAAAATATGGGGAAATTATTTCGAGGCTCTTGAGAATGCGGAGAAAATAAAATGAAACGCCGCTTCAAAAATTTGTCCAACCCAAAACGTGCAGGAACTCGTTACTACCAAACCAATCTATTTTGGTCACCGCAGAACAAATTTGAATTCGAGCAATTACTTCGCTTTATCTTGTGCGATTAGGGTTTAATTGCACGGGTGGAAAATTTTGGAGAAAACGCACGTTATATACTTTTAAAACTTCTGGTATGGTGATACGTGACGAAAACATTAACAAAGTAGTATTTAACGTGCATTTTCCCCAAAATTTTCCCATACAAGAAATATGAGATGAATGTTTAAGCAAATTCGCTACAAAAGCCTTGTTTTTCAAAAATGGATATTCAAAGCTAGCACAACACATTTTCTATATTAAATCCTTTCATTTCCAATAAAATCTATTACAATATAATTTAAGCATTGAACTGCATCATTACAACTTTTAGATTCATAAGCCTGCATCCCCGAAACAATAAAAAATGGAAGATATATCAATTAAATAACAAATATTATTTTTTATTGGTGACATTTGTGCTCAAACATCAGAGGTCCAACGTTGCAAAGTATAGGGTTTTTTAATGATGTGCAGGAGTCGGAGCTGGAGAATGGTGATGTGGAGGGTGTGCCGGTGGATGAGTAGTATGAGGTGCAAGAGTGGGGTAGTGGTGATATGGGGGATGAGCTGGTGAATGGTTAGGAGAGTGAACTGAAGGATGAGGTGCATGAATCGGATAATGACGAATGGTGGTGATGACGATGATGATGTGAGGGGTGAGTTGGTGAATGGGAATGAGGTGTAGGAGTGGGAGACTTGTAGTGGTGTGGAGGGTGAACAGGTGGTTGTTTAGGGGAGTGAATTGGTTTCTCAATAGGATGAGGTGCAGGAGTTGGAGAATGGTGGTCTTGTGGTAGAACTTCAATTCGAGGAAGAGATACCAACTCTGAAAACTCTTGAGCAAACACAGTGATAAAGCTCAGTAGGAGCAAGAATAATGTCAAGGCTTTGGCCATTTTTCTACTCTAGTGTGCATGTGAGATATAGAAATGAGAGAGATGGTTGTGCACTATGAGGTTAGGATGAGACTCTAATTTATAAAAAGCTGAAAGCCTGAAACCAAGGTTTTGAACTTTTTTTCCACATATAGAAATGATTGGAAATTGAGATTTTTTTTTCAAAATTATTTTCAATGATATGTGGAAGTTCTTTTGAATTCTTAAATCAAACAATCCACCCTTAAGGTTCGGAATTGTTGCATACAACATTTTTTAAACTTATAATAAATATAAATTTTATTAAAGGATGCCATGTAGCATAGGCATAACCAGTGACGAATCCATAAATCTATTAAAGGAAGAATGAATTTTTTTTCTACCTTCATAACTGTTTAAATATCTAACTTCTTATAGATAATGTCTCCCTTGTTTCAGTCTAGCTTCAAGGGCTTTAAACCCTATCTTCTTTCCGAACAATTTCACCACCACTGCTGATTTCCATGGCCTTCGAATTCTTTCTCGTTTTCTCTCTGAAAGAATGAAAGATGCACCCTAGTTTTCGCTCTTCTACTTTAATCTCTGACTCCTCCTCCTCTTCAGAATAGCAAAAAATCATCATCTTTGCCGCCAAGGATCTCCTTAAAGTGCGCTCCTTCTGCATCCTGGAGTTCCTCCTCTCCAACGACATCTACATGAGGCAGGCTGAGACGAAACCCAGAAAAGCCACTTCCATCTTTAATTTTTTTCTTGCTTAACTCTACCCAAATCCTTCTCTTTTTTAAGAGCAGAGCCCTCTTTTTCCTTTACCATTTTCACTACCTTATGGGAGAGTTTTGAAATCTTTCTTTCAAACTAAAAATGAAAAATATTTTTTTGACTGAAAAAAATATGATACCTATTTATTCACCAGCTTGAAGGAGAGTAATAACAAAAATCACGTATTTCTTAATTTCTTGATTTATTTACATTACTTAATGTAAATTTTAATTTCCTAATATTTTGCTTATTTCTACACTTACTAGAAACAAAGCCAGTTCAGACCAAAAATAAAGAAATAAAAGCATGTTTTTATCATACTAATTTGGTCGTTGACAATAGAGCGCACTATAACAAACTAAATTAATGTTTGTAGCTTGCGAATCTCAACATCACTCTGCCAACATGGAAATTTGTAAACCATAAAATAATAACCCTAAGCCCAAATACAATTTTGAAAGATGTTGCTTTGGTGCTTCCACTTAAATATGCTAAGGTCTGTAAATCATAAACAGCTGTAGCATAGAAAGAAAAAAAAAAACTCAGGTTTTGCTTTAAACTTTTGGTCCAAAGGAACATCACATTGCAAAATTTTGGCCGACAAAGCAGTGTTAAAGAAAATTATTCTGAGTGCGATCTGTTCACAAATGAACGGCCACATCTACTCCAATAAACATCTGACCTGCAACGATCGAAAAAAAACGTCATCTACGAATATATACTGTTGAGAGATAACAATGACTTCTGCATATCAAACTGACATTAAACAGCACGCATTGGTCATTAATCTACAATAATCTTCTAAAACCTAATAATAGAAAATGACTATGTTTCACCGATAAACATATTGAGAGGGATGAAGGATTCCAACTTAAAGTCTTAAAACAATGAAATAAGAATACATAAAAGATACTACTACTTGATTATCATTGGTGATCACATAAAAAATGGTTCTGACCTCGCGCCAACATGACCTGCGTGTTTTAAGCATTTTCTAGCTATCAAATGAAACACTAAGTCATGGGTCACTTCAAGTTCACCCCCATCAACAGCAAAACTATTACACATTTACACCTACCAAACTTAATAGTTATAGAATGTTAAATAACTACATGGCATGTTCTCTTTCGTCTTCAGTCAAGGATGCACTCAATATCTAGCTGATTCTCTAAAACAGGTATATGTTAATAACAATGACCGGAGGGGAGCATAATACATTCTACCCCAGATTGACCTATTCCTAGTGTAGACAGTCCACTTTAGAGAGCAAAACTCATCACTAGGAATTCAGGGAATTTTACAGCTTTAAGTATCAATTATAGCCTCTTATTTACTTGAGCAAGCCATTTCAAACTTTCCAGCAACTTAAATGCACTTGTCCACTTTCTAATACTAACAAGGTGATTAGAATGATCTTTGAACACTACTTGTTGGAACATTCAGGTTTTGAAATAAGGACTCGAGCGCCTCAGTAGACAACGCAATTCTTTTTGAAAGTTATGGACTAAAACCAACATGAGCAACACCAATTATTTAAAGGAAAACTAATATACGACGATGACCTCTAACACAACAACATAATACACCATGTCATCTTAAAAAGCAATGGAAGAGTCACAGAGCATTAAGAGCAGAGCATACGCATTCTCATAACCCACCCCAGAAAAAGGGCACAAAATACAAGCATCTATAATAACAATAAAACCAACTAGAGTATGAACCAGATTCGATACAATTACCTTTTAAGCTTGACCATCTATCTGCTTGTCTTCCACATCATTAGTAGTAGCGGCTGCTTCTCCCCCCTCGGCGCCTTCTGCTGGAGGCTGAACTTGTTCATCCTCCGGAAGTGGCTCCTCCACATAGTCATTTTCAAACGCATCCGCGGGAACCTCGTAAATCCTAACCTGGGGCTTAGATGGATCCTTCACAAGAACATACTTCCCCTCATTCAATTTCATGCACAAGTCCACAATAGACTTCACAATCCCCCACATATTCGTCGTGTTCAAATTAATCTGTGCTGCAAAGTCCCTGGGTTTATAGCCAACCACAGCCAAAATCACATGATTGAAATGATCGCGGGGATGAATCCTCGACACATACCCTAACTTCATTGTATCCGCACTCGCCAAAAGAGCCTGAGCAGTCCACTTAGCCAACTTATTCGCATTGTTCTTAAGTTCAGTAGCCAACACAGCACCCCTCTGAGTCTCCAACTTCTGCCTCCAATCCACACCGGAATACTTAGGATCAAACTCGTTCAACGCATTCAAAGTAAGGAACGACCTCTGCTTGTTCACATCAACAACACTATGCACCTCACACCTCGCAACAAGATACATATCATCATCAAGCTTCCACCTCCTATACCTATAAGCCACAGAAGCAACCTCCTCACCCTCATTCGCAAAAGGGTTAGCCTCATCAAAAGTAACCTTATTCCCATCCCTAATAAGCACCTGCTGCGAAAAATTCTGGTTAATATAAGCAGCCTCAACGCTCAACGAATGAGCAGAGTTAATGTCATCCTTCGACTCAGGCAATGGCTCCTGCGAGGTCTCGTGAACAGAGAGCAAATCAAGCTGCGACCCATCGCGCTTATCGAAGAAGAGCTTATTCCCCACACGCTGAACGACAATGTCCCAGGAATAAACAGACCTGGGAGCACACATGAGAGTGGAGAGAATCGTGTCGGTGGCGAAAACGGTGGCTTTGTCCTCGTTGGCGAGTCTGCGAATGACGGGGTCGTCGGTGGTGGTGACTTTGAAGAAGTTCCGATTCTTGAAGCGTTCGAGGCGGCGTTCGTTTTTGGGAGTGATCCGATCGTAGGTGCGGTCGTAATACTCGAGGGCGCCGCAGAGGAGGAGGTCTTCGGGTTCGGGAACGGTGAAGGAGAGCTTGGAGAAGGTGCTGAAGGGGATCTGGTCGTGCATGTTCCACTCGGGTTGGATATCCACGGAGGATTTGAAGACGGCGGCTTCGCGGCGCTGTTGGTTAGGGTTTGAGCGGTTCATGTGGTAGAGACGGTCTCTGCGGGCTCGTTCCTTCTCCTGCTCGCGCTTCTTGGCCTCGACTTCCTCGTCGCGCCGCTGAGGGAGCTGGCGCTGCTGCTGGAAGCGCCACTTGGGGCCGAATTTGGGGCGCGGCGGGGGCTTTCCGTCGACGAGGCGGAAGGAGGCGTCGTCGTCGGCGGAGGCGGGGAAGGAGTCGTCGTTGGCGAAGTCGAAGACGGCATCGGCGGGGTTCTTGGAGCGGGTCGGATTGTTGAAGTTGCGGGTCCAGTCGGCGATGCGGCCCAATTTGTCGGAGCGGGAGAAGGGGGCGAAGGGGACGTTCAGAGGGAGGTTGTTGTTGTTGCTGCCTGAGGTCGCGTTGTCCGGCGGACCCCACCCGTCGGCGTTGAACGGAACGGCTCCGATGTCGAAGGCTTTTCCCATTGGCGCCACGCAAGGTGGTGTTGAATCTGAGGAACAGAGTAGTGGTGTGTGCTCGGAGATCAGTGGAAAACCCTAATTCGAGAATAATGTTTTATACTCTCTTTTCTGTTATGTCTTTGCCCTTGCGATGTCTCTTATATTCGCATACCATGTGTGGGTTGGGCTCTGAGTTAGTGGATTGTTTTCGTTTTTACCTAAGGGCTTAATTTGATCTTAGCCCACAATATTTTGACCTGTTCAATGAAATTATTGAGAAGCCTAGGTTTTGTAAACAAATTTTAAAAAATATTAAGGGTTCATTTACTTGACAAGATATGATACATGATATAATACAATAAGATAAAAGCATAGTAGGATAAGAAAATAAAAAACTGCAATCCTATAATGATTTGTTCACATCGCGCAACCATAGGATATAATTCAAATTATATTCAAATGATAAAATTATTATTTCTTTATAATTACAAATTGGGTTTAATGATAATGCAAATAATTTTTAATTGTTAGTATATAATTTATTTTCTTTTAATTTTTAATTGATAATATAATTTAGATTTACGTACCAAATTAATATATATATATATATATATATATATATATATATATATATATATATATATATAAAGATAATATGATTAATAAAACATTATAATATGTAAATAGAAAAAAGGGAGGGCGAAGGAGGGAGAGAGATTATCTTATTTCATTGCCTCCTAATTTAACTCGATGTCCGGTTAGGATAAGAATTACACTAAACTAATAAAATAGGATAATTTTATGATATATATTTACACAACAAACAAACATACTAAAACATAATAGGATAGTTATTCTATCGTATCATAATTTTTTATTTTATAAAAATAAAAAAATATTTTTTTACTTAGAAAAACATATTGAATCATAAATATTAATTATAATATATTTTGTGATTGGATTACTTTACTTGTGTGTTTGTACCACACTTGTAATTGATTGTTGTTGTGATGGAAATATTATAAGAGTATTTTTAAGGCAGGTGATTCATGAGTTGAGTTGCTTAACATGTTTTTAATATTAGAGTAAATAACTTGATAATATGTTATTTAAGTAAGTTGTTTAATTCATTTTTACCAATTAAAAAATTATTTTTTATAAAATTTAATTTAACTCGAGTTAAATAATCATTCTACAATTAGTATTATAGTAAATTTTTATATAAAATTTTTAATTTTATGTGACATTATAGGATTTATAAATTTAAAATAAACAACTTATTTAAACAATGATGCACTATAAATACTCTAATTCTGTTTTCATATATATATTGTTAAGATTGTTATCTCATAAGCATTCTTTTTTCTTTTTTTACTTTCTTCTTGTGTGATTAGTACTATAACAATTAGTGATAACTATCAGTTTTGGCGACAACTATAGTCACCTTTCTTAGCAATTATCAAGGTCAAAGTGTAGCAGCAGAAGCTTGGACTTTTTGCATTTCTTTTAACAGCAATCCTCTTTCTTTCTTTCTTTTTTTTTTTAATCAGCCAAAGAACAGCAATCATCTTTTGTTTTACTAGTTCACTTTACAAGCAAAATGTTATTTTGCCAGATATGATTCGTTTCAGGAAATTTGTAATTCTATTTTAAATCTTTTACATTATATTTGGATAGATAATTTTATAGAGTAATTCATTTTAATGGGACATTAAATATGTCATTTTATATTTAATATTTGGATAATAATTTAAAAGAAAATTAAATATCTTTCCACACACTCATTCCTTTCTCTCAGAAAATTTTAATCAACATAAAATGAATAATTTTAAATTCTTTTAAAAATTAAAGAATTTTTATTTCTTCAGGCACACTCATTCCTCCCTCTCTCAGTTTGTCCTCTCTACAAACATTCCTCACTCCTCTCGAGTTATACTTATTCATTCTTGACCCACACACTCTCTCGCTTCCTTATGATTTAGACATCCTCACTCTCTCACAGCGGTGACAACTCTTTCAGGGTGGATCATATAAGATTGGTTTCATTTTTCAATATTGAAATTTTAATTTTTAAACAAATATTTAAAAATGAAAAATTAAATTTTATTGAAATTGAATTATTTTATCCAAACAAAGAAATTAAAATAAAAGAAATTGAATTATTTCATTCATACAAAATAAAAAGAATTTAAATCAAAGCAATTAAAATATTGTGTATTAGAATTTCTTAAAAAATTTTAAATCTTTCATCCAAACAAAATTATGTATTTACGGCTCAATGTATTTTAGAAACAAAAAATCTATATTACAAAGTTATGTATTTACAGCTCAATGTATTTTAGAAACAAAAAATCTATATTTTTAACTTGTAAAAAGATGTTGTGCAAGCGCTATTATTAGAGGTGTTTCAAGGTTAGATTTAATTTTTTTTATGTTTGTGTCTCCTAAATTTCGAACATGAACAAGATCGACTTAGTAAAAGCCAAATTCCCCCTATTGTCACGCATGAATGAAACAATTGCTCGTTAATTCACCCCAACCCCCTGAAGAAGATTGAAAAAAACAAAACACCTCGTTGTTGCGAAATAAATAAAAAATGAATTTATTGCTTGTCGAAACGAAAAGCTTTTTTTTAAATAAAAAAAAAACATCGAAACGAAAAGCTATAATTAATTAATTCATGTTTCCTGATTATAGATTCATTGTCCTTCTCTTTTCTTTCAGGTTCCCTTTCTTTTTTCTCCAAACTGAATATTTTATTATATAGAAACACGGGTAACCCTTGTTATATAATAAATTAATAAAGCCTTTTCATCAAATTTTGCAACTTCTATGTACAACTGAAAGCATGAGAAAGCAAAATCTAAACAGCATTATATAATAGGGATCGAAAGCTATATGTAGAACATTATGCTCTTTTGAAGGGTTATGTGAAACTTGTTTTGAAATTTCCCAAAACCTATTTATACAAATTAGCAAAGCTTCTAAATTTGGAATTCTTAGATAAGAGAGATTTTTAACCATTTGATTAACATGACAACATGAGTAATAATTCTCAATTTTCACTATCTCATATCGGACCCTTTTTAAAAATCTTTTTTATCCAATACGAGAGTTGATTGTACGTTTAGTTTCAATTAATTTTCAGGACAATAATAACATAATATTCTTCTTGTTGAATAATTACGATGCTATGTGATCCATTGTAGCTGGGAGAGATATTACGGTGACAATGTCGAATTTTTGAATTTTGTCAATTTCTGTGTAATTGTCCAGTGTATTTTCTTTAGATGTAGGGTAGGATGTCATGGACTCCTTTATTGTTAGATCAGAAATTTAACTTCTTATTGTTTACTCAAATGATCATTGTATATAGTTTATGATTTTTTAGTTAGGCAGTTGGTAGATCTTGGGTATTGCAAAGGAAAAAAAAAATTAAAAATAGATATGTGAAGGTGCCATCGGAGGAGACAATATCGCTGTATACGACGACACGGATAAGAAAGATGAGGGTAAAAGTGAAAAAATAAAAAAAATATCATCCGTTTACTTTAAAGTGAATAATATAGAATAGTGTCATAAAAAAATTATAATATAAAAAATTACAAACTGATCGATCAATAATTTAATGATAAATTAATCATATTTAATCACTATCTCCTGTGACATTCTATTTTTTCATGACATTTGAGTATTAAGTTTTAATGTAAATATCGATATTAGACATAATGGAAAAAACTAACATATGATTAATATGTGGTCATTTTTATACACTGATAATTAAATTTAAATGTTTATTTTTTTATAATTATAATATTGATATGAAATATTCACTATAAAAAATCGTGATTAATTTATTTCAAGGACCTTAAATACATGTAATATAAGTATTTTCTTTATCACAGATGCAAGGAATGAAACCGTTAAATAATTAATATATCTTAAAAATATTGGGAGTTAATTGTTGTTTATTTATAATATTAGGAAAATTTTCCATAAATTTTATGGATCTTAAGAATTGGAGTTATTCTTTCTTGATATATTTTATATCCCATAATTAATTAAATCCTATATAAATTATTAATATATTGGTTAGCTCCTTTAGAAATAATTAAAATAGTATCTAAATATACTATAAAAAATTTCATTTATATATTGATAAAAAATCCGTTCACATTAAAATTTACTCGGAACCTTTTATTTTAGGAAGGAGGGCCTCAAGCGTAGGAAGTACAAATAAATAGTATGAAATGTTTATAATCACAATATCACATTACATCCTTAAGAAAAAAAGATAACACAAGCCTAATTGTTGGCCATAAGCAATGAAGCAAGGCAATCAACTACCATATTCTGATATTCCCCTCTCTATATTCTATAAACATGGGACACGCTAACCTCCCATTTTGGAATATATTTTTGTCTTGGAGACATTTCATTTCGTTTATAATTTGAAAAAACAATACAAATGCTATGTACATATATGACACAGATTTTATTTATGCAAAAAAGTTATAACTTTTTTGTAATTAAAAGAAAAAAAAACATATGTGAAGTAAATTAATAATATGATGAAGAGAAATTAACTGAAAAACATGATTATAAAAATGCTAAAAGATTTTTTTTCTAGGAGTAAGACATGGTAAGATAAAAAAATTATGAGAATAATCTTTGAGGCACAAAGATAATTAAAATAAATTTTGCTTTTTCTAAATTTTTTTTTTCATACATATAATCAGAAGAAAAAAAATCAGATCACAAAAATTCAGTCATTAAAAATAATAATAATAATAATAATGTAATTTATCTTTTGATTAACGAGGTCTGTGTGTATCCCGAGACATAGTAGAAGCCATGAAGCACAGTAGAATAGTACTACTCTCCGTGAAACAAGGAGACATTAAACAGAGAATGTGAATTTGCACCAAAACTATCTATATTTAGATTTCCACCAAAACGGTTACAGCTGGCATACCCATCGTACACTCCGAAAAAGTCGAGGCTACATTCCATACTGAATAGATGGAAGTAAGAGAAAAAGAAGAAGAAAATGATGATAGATAAAAGAAATAATATAAGAAAAAAAATTAGAAAGAAAATTGAGTATATAATAATAATAACAACTCCCATTTAGAAAGCACTATAGCTAGAATCATAGATGAAGTTCTTTAGCCTCTCAGATATCCTCGCAGCTCCGTTGGCAGATTCCCTGTCCTGAACAATGCAACCAGACTCAATTAGATGAGAAATTATTGCATGATTCAAACTATAATTCCGGTCATTTTTTTCTGCTGCATAGGATTCTTAATTTATAAAAAGAGTTAATAACATATGTCATAAAAATTGATGGGAAGCATAGTACTCCTTAATCATATAATAATTTCTCTAGTTACATATATACAAATGAAAGATCAAATAGTGGTTGGATTTATAGCTCACCTGACAGTGTATTGAATGGAATACTGCACCTTCAATAACTTTATAACTGGCGTTAACAACATCTACTCCTTCTTCATGAAGAACACGAATGGTTTCACTGAACATAAACTGACAATCGAACCCAGTTATTAGAACAACCTCTAAGGCTGAACCCATTTGTTGGATCTCAATCCGTGGAGAATTTAACCGCACGGTCCTTCCACCATTATTCATTCTCACATTTGGCCTTTCAATTCCTAGTAGCATGTTCTTCTTGTCCTTCATTTTCTCCAGATTAATCTGTAATTTCTTTATGTAGTTTGTGGCTTCTTCTAGCTGATCCGGCAGTGAAATGGCCTCCTACAACAGATTCAAACGAAAGAATAATCATCTGTCAAACTAGGAAAAAGATTCTTGAACACTCAAGAGGTGTAGAGACACCTAGAGAGAGGTATGTAAAGAAATAATAAATAAGTGATTGATATGTTGGCCATATGATATGACTAGAAAAAAAGATAGAGGGAAATGAGAAATATCATTGAGTTATTTGCATTCTTTGAATGTGTAATAAGCAGGGTCTCGTCCAATTATTACTATTTAGTATTTATTACATGAAAAAAATAATATTTGGACACCTCAAGATGTAGACACCATGAGATCGAAGAGATAGAAAAATAAGAGAAATATAAGTGATGGATAAGATTGATGATATGGTGCAACAGAAATAGAAAGATATATAGAGAGAATTAAGAGGTTTTGGTGAAGTGTTTGTAATATTGAGTGTCAAAATATCACTACTCTTACTCTTACTGCATATACATGTATATAGCTTTACTTGTATAAAATATATAAGCAGCTAAGAGAAGGTGTGTAGAGTAAAAGAGGGGAAAACCTTTGAACTTTGATGAGGCACAAGTGAGTTGAGTTCGCGGAAGAGAGCTTTCATTTGATTTCTTCTATTCCTCTCAATGATTTTTCTTTCCACTCTGGATGAACTAGGGTTGTTCTCCATGTCAATATTCTAGCAGCAGATATCTGTATGGTTCAACTTCAACAGCTGAAAATACTCATTCCATGAAAAGAGAACGCTTCTCATATAATAGTGTCAGTTCTTTTGAATCAGTCATGTCTTTTAGAAAAGCAAGATAATATTATTAGATGCTGCTGATCAGAGTTCAGTGATTGGAATGGTGGTGGGGACGCATTGTCGTGGCCTAGCTAGCTTTGGTCATATGCCTTAAAGTTTACTGTTTCTTTTCGATTATTAAAACATTTTTAAGTGAACACTTGAATTGTTTGTAACAAAGAAATTCATCACATGATTACCAAAGAAGAAATGCTGTTTGCTGACTTGACTCCTGCAACCTTATCATTTCTATTTTTTTTTATTTCCAAAGGATGCCCATCCTATCATCCTTATAGCAAACTTGTGCATCTGATTCAGAGTTTCTTTAACAGAAACAGTCTCCTTAGGTTGAATTATGTCTTCAAAACAGTGCATGCTGACTTCTTTGCAACAATGGCTCACTCCGAACCTTTACGACTAACTGGTATTCATAGCCTCCCTCCTATGTGTGTTTGTTATATACTTAATTAAGGATTTAGTTGTTGGACCTTCTATTAATAAGGTCCCTCCTTTGCTGCTTGATATGATTAGTGCTCTCCAGTTAATTAAAAAAACAGTTTGCTTTTTTTACCAAAAAAAAGAGTTAGAAATTAAGTTTTCAATTTGAACATAATCTACATTAAAATTTGTAAGTTCTGACTATAAAATCATAATCAAGTGGTAATATTAGGTTTTTTTTATTTAAAAAATAAAATAATGCTATGAAATCAATTGGGCAATAAAACTGCACTCACACAGTTACACCAGTATCATAAATGTTTACAAGTAAATTTCCTTATCTAAACTTAAACTTATTTAATATAATAGATATTTTTTGTAAAACCAAAAGGCATGGACTGAGGAATCAAAGCATAAAAGTTTTTTTTATAGATACTAGGGGAAGAGAGACACCGTAAAAATAAAATAAAATAAAAAAGTTTAGAAGTTAATTTAAGGAAAATATTCTAAAAATATCTTTTAATTAATTGAAATTCTATTTTTAATTATAATTTTTTTTATTTTTATACTAAATTTCAATTAAAGACACTCTATAAAGTAAAAAGTTTATCTTTTAAATATAATTTTTAAAATTATTCCCTATACTCTAAAATGACTGTTATTTTAGCTAAACTCATGACCCTATTTACTTCCTCTACTCATTGATCGGTTTTACTGAAATTAATTTTTCTCATTGTAACAAATTGCAATATATACTTTTAAATCTGAGAATGTTTTTAATTTTTTTTAATTTAAAAAATATTAAATAATAAAAGAAGTTGAATGAAAAAAATATTTTAAATATTTTTATAAGAATATAAAATTCTCACCCATTACATGAGAATATAGAAATATGAAAAAACATATGCAACTCGTAAAACAACTAGTTTTTATTTCTTTATCAATACTACATCACTATATTTAAATACTATATACAAAGGTGGCTAGTTTGCTTTCAAACTATATTTAAATTATTGATTCTAAAAAAGGTGGCTAGTGTGCTTTCAAAAGTCACAATTACTAATTACTGAGTCTTGTAATTTCTACCGGATCCTTATCATACCTTGCTGGCCACAGAGTACACACTCCATGTATGGCTTTACTTGTCGTATTCGTCCTAAAGATAAGTTAGTTTGTCGGGACAAGCACGTGCTCTGATACAATTTTTGTAAAGTGAAAGTCTCTTAGGACATCTCCCATAACAAAATTTAAGATACCCATCTTAAATATGTTAGAATATATTAATTTATCTTTTTTTCTTAACAAACTTTAATGATAAATTATTTATATAAAATAAACTCATCAAAACTTAAAAAATTCATAATATCAAACTAGACTTACTTCAATAATAAAAGAAAATAAAAAATATTTTTTTATCCTTAAAAACTTGTCAAACATTTTCCATTGAAAAATTAAAGGCATGTATGAGTATGTTTCTTCAAAAATACTTTTAAAAAATAAAAATGAAATAAATTTTGTATAAATTAAAATTAGTTTAAAAATTCTCTTATATAATTTTTTAAAAGATACGAAAATATTTATAAATTAATTAACAGAAATTTAATTTTAACTTATGATTCAAAATAAGCTTTCTCAAACATGTATTAAATATTATACTTATTACTTAGAAAAGACTAATAAATTAAAATAAGAATTAAAAGAGTTACATATAAATAATAAAATCTAAAAGTTAGTGACATATAAAATAATTTTATATTATTATTTAATCATATTATATAATAAATTTATTAATTTTGATGACAATTATTTTAAATTTTGTTATTTATGATTAAATGATAATATAAAATTATTTTAAACTAACGTATATGATTATTAAAGTTTAAGAAATATTAACTACACATTTCTTTTAACACATATTTTATTATTATTGATCAAAATTTATTGAAAATTAAGAAATGATGAGAAAAAATGATTTAATAAGTTACCAAATTCATAAATTTTGTAATGTTTAATAAGTTTTAACAAAAAGAAAACATGTTGAGTGATTTGTGGGATGAAAGTGTTTGGTTAGTATTATCAAAAGGATGAAGAAAGTGCTTTATTTAAATTTTTAAAGATAATATTAATTAGCATTTAACTTTACTATCAGTCACATTTGCGATAAATGAAACCTGACGTCATGTACCTTACATCAGCCTTAATCCTTCTTTGTGTCTCATCCTAATACTACTAAGGCTATATGGAAGAGCACGTAAACTTTATTTTCCACGTGCGAGTAGCAAAAGAATTCTAATAAAAATAAGTACAGTATTTTTTTATTGAAACAAAATAAATACAGTATTAAATAAAGAATCATCCTTGCAATTTCTTTTTAGGATTTCAAACAATTCAGTTCCTCCAAATGTATTTTTCCTTAAATAACTAAATAAGTATTTGACCTCCTTAAAATATAAGGTTTATTTTATAGTTAAATTAAAAATTATTAAAATATACAAGATAAATTATAACATTCTTTTAATCTTAAAAATTATTTTTTAATTAATAATTATTATTTTTCATTTTATCTTTTAAAACATGTGGCATATTTCAAGATTCAAATTTCTTTTACGATCACTCGTTCTTATTAAATCACTCACGGATACTCTTATTTTTAAAAAGATATTGGGTTATTTTATTCAATTAAAAATAAGAATTGGTAAATAAGACTTACTTTTATATTGTATGAGAAATAAAATATAGAGGAAAAGAAATGAGAGAAATAAAAAATAAAATAAAGAATATATATTATTTGAATAAATAAATAAAATGTAAAAAAACTATCTTATCTATTTGAATGAAGAAAGAGAACATAAATATATAAAATCGTATAATTTCTATTCAAGCAACAAACATATTTAACTCTAACAATTCAAACTTTTTATCTTGTTATGTTTTAATATAAAAATATTTTTCGTGCTATAAAAAATTATTTAATAAAGTTGAAATAAAAACAAAACCCCACACCCCCTTTTTCCCTCGGTCTCTCTTCCTTACCATCTCAAATTCTCTTTCCACTATTTTTAACTCGTTCAAAAAAGAGATATACTTTTTTCTTCTCAATCTTTCTCTTTTTTGCAATTTCTCCTTCCTATTTCTTACTACTCACTGTGTTCCATCATAATTGCCATGTAAAAACTTTTTCTTACAATAACTATCATTTAAATTTTTTAATATAATATTAATTATTTTTTCATCAATATTTCTTATAATATTAATGATACAGACTACAAAAATTAAAAATAAATTAACAATAATAAAATTAATTTATGTAAAAATTATATTCTTCTTTATTTATTTATTAAATTTTCTTTATCTATACCATTATAATAAATCAGAGAAAGTATCAATCAAGCAAACTGTTAGAAACGGACAAATATTGTAGCCGCTCACCAATCGCTTGCAAGCCCCATTTTTCGTGTCTATTACGAGTCTATCTTACAAGCCACTTTATTTGGGAGATATGATTGCATCTTTTTTGGAGTAATTTTTAAAAAAAATTCTAAGAGAATCTAAAAATTATAAAGAATTATTATTTCTTACATGTATATTTCTTCAAAGATAACCCTATAAAAAACAAATAAGATATTAAACGTAGACATTTCTCTCAATGAGATTCAAACACTAATTTGTAATTTTCAAAACTATTTTTACATAAGGAAAATGAACCCTCTTTAGTAAGACTAAAAGCAAAATCAAATAATCAATAGACAACAATATTTAGGGTAGGGAAAGGTTTAAATATATGTATTTTTACATAATTTTACATATATTTTTAGTTCTTATAAAATAAGCAATTTTTTATATATTAACCATTTAAATATTATTTTTTCATCTCAATTTTGAAATCATTAACTTTAGTTCTTATAAAAAGAACAAAATTTTAGTTTGGTCCTAGTAAAACATTTTTATCTAATTTTAATACATTCAAAATCTGAATTTACTACTTTTCATTGTTAACATTAATTTTAAGATAAATAAATAATATTTATTTTAGCGATATAGAAAAAACAAAATTACAGGCATCATTTGTATAACAGATACTAATGGATGCTACTGATAGTCTTAAGACTATTCATTTAACCTTCTTTAGACTTATTAGAAATTAATCAGTGTCACGTAATAATAGGAACTGAAAACAATGATTTTAGTTTTTTTAGGGATGAAAATTCCAAAAGAATTTTTTTTATAAGAACTAAAATCAAAGCTCACTCATTTAATTCGAATTAAAAGTATATAATTAATTTAGAAAGATGAAATATATTATTTTAAAATATTATAAATATGAGATTCACATAACATGCTTGTAGTTATATTTCAAAAGAGTAATTGGTTCAATTAATACAAGCCTAATTTCTTTTATGCCCTGTGTCTTTCGGATCAGTAACTATATCTTAAAAAATTGCAATTATACTATATTGCCAAAATAAATTAAACTTGCTAAGTTTAAGGTTAAAATATTATTCTAAAAAATAAAAAATTTTAATTTTTTTTATAAAAAATTTAATAATATTTTTTAGTCAATTTTACCGGAATTTAGAATTCATGGAATAAACCAGTGCCTAAAAAATATTATCAGCTCATGGAAAGAATGCTTGACAGGGCCACTCAATAAAATAGTATAGACAGGCCGAATCAGAATCCAGATGTAAACCAATAAAATTCATGGAGACCTTTGCTTCTTACACCCCACATTTTATTATCTGCACTTCATAATTTTAAATATCCTTCAATTACCCCCACCACACACCCTCTCACGGTTGAGATGTTCCCGCTGCCTCCGTAGCTACTGGCAGCCCTCCCCTCCCCACCGGATCTCCTCCTCGAAACCCGGCATCAGCCTCTTAGGTCGAGAATTCTGCATGAAGCAACAACCATTCATGGATCGTAAAATCTGGATACATTGATCCATTTCATTTTTTGGACTATTTTTCTTAATGTTTGCTTGTTCAGTCGTACCCATGATTTGCACCTTCGCTTGAGTGTCGTTACTGTCAACATGTTTTTGTTTTTCATTTACTAAATATACCATCCCGGAAATTAGCACTGGGCTGGACTACAGCATGCTTTACGGATCCGAAATTATATGAGTTCTGAACTTTAATTTCCGAAACACAACTGTATGAATTCCAGAATGCATAAAATTATTATATGAAAATCACACCGGAAACTAAAATCTGGTAGTGCAACTGTTTATTTTGGAAACATTTGCAAGTTATATTGAATTTCGGAATCTATTTTTCACTAGCGTTTTGTATTTTTTTAATTATATTCCAAAAAAATAGATTATAGTTGTGATTTTTGTATTATGGAAATATAATTCTAGAACTTCAACAAAATATATAATTGTAGAGTTTAAATTTATAACTCATCTTTCATATCACCTAACGGTATTTCCCTCCATTTATTCAATTTAACCAAAGAATGCCCCGAGCTTCTGAAGATGGGAACTTCATTTGCAAGATGCATGGGGGTAAATGAAGGTACTATCAAGAACGCAACATCTCACTGGTACCGAATTGCAGAACATCAGTAAAAAAAATAAAAATAAAAATTGACACTTTAAATGTAGAATTAGAAAAACTATTTGAGTGCCTGATGTAATCAATAAAAAAGAGTCTAATAAACATGTATTGCTAATGTAAAATTACTCTGTGAAGATAACTGTGCACTTAGGCTGATCCATTAGTCGATCAGACTTGGACACGTGTTACAGCTCTTTTCCCTCTCTCTCTCTGTTCTTCCATTAAGAATCCGCACCCAACACCCTTCCCCTGAACCACCATACCCCACGCCCTCTACGCCGCCGTCAACCGTCCCACCGTGACGGAGCATGATTGCTGGAGAGCCACACCGCATATTTGGTTGTTCCAACACTGGATCTACCACGAGCAGTGGATTTCTTGATCTGGATTGGGTGCTGTTTACGGAGCAGATGGTGGTGCGTGGTGCCCGTCTGTATTTTTTTTTTTTAACAATCTGTGGGACTTGATTATATCTTTAAATTTAAATTAAAAAGAACATCCCACTTAGGTTCGGAAAAGCCCAAATCTTATTCCGATAAAAAAAATAGCCCATTATAATTTTATAAAACAAACAATTTTTTTCTAAAAATAAACTTTTGGTATATTCCAAGTGATAAAAGACATATTTTAGTCTTAAGATAACTATTGATAATTTTTTTACTATACATAATTAATTATAGGTTTAAATATAATTTGTTTATCAAATATGAGTTTTTTTTTTATAGTTCTTTAAATTTAAAGTTATTTTTTTAGTTTATAAAATTCACAAAATATTTTTTTTCCTCCGAGTGTGAACCAAATAAAATATTTATAATTTTTGACATTTTTTATGGTCATAATTTAATTTTCTATTTTAAAGTTCAGATTATTTGAAACTGTGAAAATCAAATCAATAAAAAATTAAAACAATTTTTAAAATAATTAATGAGTTTTTAATTTTTTTTAGTGACTTGATTATGATATTTTTTTAACTACCAGAAGTATAATTTAAAATATAAAATAGAAAATTAAATTTTGGTGATAAAAAATTATCACAAATTACAAATTTTGTATTCTATATTTGACTCATGCTGTACAAAAGAATTTAAAAAATATTTTATAAATTTCAAGAACTAAAAAAAATAACTTTAAATTTTAAGGATTAAAAAGAAGACTAAAAACATACTTAAATCTAATATTATATAAATGACAATGTACAAAACCTTTACATTGTGTTTTTACCTATTGAAAGCAGCACTCACCGGAATTATAAATTTTCATTTGTAAGGAGTAAAGTGGAAGAGGAGTGTTTAAATTTTGGGATGAAGTGTCAACTACAACCAACTACACATGAAGCCAGAGTTTCATAAGTTTTGTATGCACACTGCGCAAAAAAAGGATGCTTTCACCTTTACTTGCAAGCCTAAAAATCAATATAGAAATTTCATAAAGTGACTACAACCAGAGAACCTGAAAAAACAAACCTTTCATTTTTAATTACAATGGACCTGGTGTTACAATAAAAGCCAGGACACTTGAAAGATTCATGTGAATTTGGGTTTAGGCACGGGGCCACTATTTTGGTGCAAGGGACCAAGCTTTTGAATCCAATGAAGAAGCCCTTTCTTATGATCCCAACAAGGATTTGGCACCAGGCTCAGGGTTCCATCACTGGCAAGTGAAGATTCAAATTGCTCTAATATCTTAACAACCTGCCAGAACTCAGGCCTCTTGTCTGGTTGCAAGCTCCAACATTGCTCAATTAGAGCTCGCATTGCAGGAGGGCAGTTTGATGGAATAATCGGTCTTGAATTCTGAAGAAACACAATACCACATAACAAATTATAAGTACTTTATGTGTGATCTCTGTCATTTGAGTTTCAAAACAAGAGAGAAGAAAAAATATACAAAAGATGGCTGCCAACTACACTTTACTCTAGATTCAAGCAAATCAAAATACCAACAAGAAATTAAACTGTTTGCTGCAAAATCTTCTCCTCAATCATCTGCATATTTGTTGATCCTATGAAATAAATAAGCTCTATTCTTACTAATCTACTAGCTATTATGTTATATCACTGGCGGAGTTATTAGCATACAAAATGTTTTAATGTATGTATTAAATTTATACTTCAATTTGACTTTCTTTTGAATCAGCTGGACACACAAGTCATGCATTCATCAAATTTATACTACTCTACTTTTGCTTTCTAAGCATAGGAGTCTCTTAACCAAATGCTCTCGGCTCTATCAAAACACTTGGTTTTGCTATAAACCGTAGTGTACACGGGAATAAACTTGTGGGAATTTTATTCAGTGGCATTTGAGTTTAGTTTTCTCCGAAAGTATCATTAGCGGAGCATGTCTTGTCTAGCTTCAAGCCAAGTGAATGACTAATTGTAAGAAGCCTAGTTTGCATTACTCTTCCATGATGGCCATTCAAAAAGGTCTGCAACAACCTCAAACTCTAAAAAACGAGAAACCATAGATGACAAAGTGGGCTTTGGAGTGGGTGAAGGGGATCTGAACCTTTAGCAAGCATTAGAGAAATGCAAAGGCAGTGTGCACAAAGAACAATTCATTAAAGGCCAGGATAATACAGGGCCTTTAAAAAGAGTTCTGCCAATGAATAATGAAGTGACAAATAAAGAGAGATATTCGCATTACAGATCTACACGACTTAAATTACAACGGAACATACCTTATTTACTACTGCAAAAGCAGCCTGTATTGGATTCATATCCTCATATGGTATTGTTCCAGTCAACATCTCCCATAAGATAAGCCCAAAACTGTAGACATCAACCTTTTTCCCGTAGGATTTCCTTTTGATCATCTCAGGTGCCATCCAACGGTAGGTGCCAGGGTCATCAGCCAATAAGTCACAAGATGCTTCCTCACATGCAATGCCAAAATCGGCAATTTTAAGGTGATTGTCTTCGTTGATAAGGATATTCTCTGGTTTAAGGTCTCGATGAATGACACCTTGAGAATGTATATATTCCATTCCACGAGCAATATCCAGAGCAAAAGCTATTAGCTTTTGTAGAGAAATAGTTTGGTGTTCCAATTTATGCAAATATGCCCTCAAGGATCCTTCCGCCAGATATTCTGTGATAATACAATAAACCGGTGGCTTTCTACATGCTGCTGAGAACTGTTGTCAGATCAAAACACACAAGGAACCATGTCCTAATTAGCATCCTCATAAATTATTCTTAATATCATATAAAATTGGACCAAAATAAATGGGAAAGGATGGATAAAGTAGAATGCATACTTTAAAAACTTAATATTTCAACAAGATTTAAAGTTTTAAATCCAATACAATAAGTAGAACAATACAACAGATACGCTAACCTTACTCAAAAGGCATAAAAGACAGCATCCAGACTTAGCATATATACTTTGCAATCAGCATATACAAAAATAAGAGGCAAAATGCTGTCACCTTTATAACATTTTGATGGTGAAGACGAGATAAAAGGGTGACTTCTCTAATGAACTGTTTCTCTAATCGAGAAGCCAAAGCTCCATTTCCATCATCCTCGGGTACCATAATGATTTTAACAGCAACAGCCTCATCCTTATATACACCATGGTAAAGTCGACTATGTGCACCATGAGCAAACTTTAGGCCAAAAAACAACTGAGACATGTCAACATTCCACTCTTCAGCTGTTTCCACAGCAGTAATCTTTCCTCCACCATTGTCCAAAAGCTTAGTCCATGCTGAATCCTTGCGGTTCTTTGACTTCACTTGCCTATTTGGACTACGCGAAGGTGACTTTGAACTTGATTCCTTAGTCTCCCGAGAATCCTTGTTCAACAACTTCCCCATAATCCTCTTTTCCCTCCGGGGATTCGGTGTGGAGAACCTTTTCTGTTCAAGTCTAGCTTCCCTGAAGGCCTCAGAAAGATAAGTCTCAGGCAATGGTGACAAAGATCTCTGCTTGTATGTCATAGGGTGTCTCTGAGCCTTTGAGGAAGGCCTTGATTTCTGCTCTGACTGAACACTGATAGGAATAGAGCCTAATCTAGCAGGATCCAAACGATGGCACACTGTGTGTGAAAAATTTGTCCTCCTAATCCAAGAATTACCATCTTCCCCCATCTTATTCTCAACTTTTCTTTTCTATAAAAACCTTATTATTATGATCATGCACTTACAAAACTGAAACTCCGTCACCTCTGCCAGTAAACAGGTCTCAAAACTAGATTGATTTCACGAGACCCTTCAACAACAATGAGCGGAGGAATCACAAAAAACCGATCTTTTCATATGGAAACAAAGAGGGTAGGATTGGTTCAATTAAAAGCTGCAGATAAAGGCAACACAAACACTGTTCAACAAGGAACTTGGCCCTCCATAAACTCAACAGCCAAACACCCAGCTAGTCAAAATCCCACCTTCTGTAAAAGCCTGGAAAATCCCACACAGATATCTCAATAAATTAATCCACCTAACAAAATAATAAAATGAACAAAAACAATAAAATATACAAAAAAATAAAGACTAATTTTTGTGTCGATGATGAAGAAACACCCATGATTACGTCCCTAATGGACACCGAGGAAAAAAGAAGACCAATTATTGTATTAAAAGAATCACAAACACATTAAACTATTAGAATATAAGGGTAATCCAGATTTTAAAAAGAAAAAAAAAATGATGCATGTAAAATACTAATAAAGCATGCATTACCTTATGGGTCACAAGGCTTTCACCAAGGTGGAGAGATCAAATCCCTATGCTAGAAAGGGTGTTTCTGTTTGCCAATACCTGTTTTTTTACATTTGCCAGGATAGGAAAATGCTGCACCTATTAGACATCTTTTTCCACTAAGAAAGAGAAAGACAGGTGGAGACTGCAGAGGATATCTTTCTTTTTTTAATTTTTACTTTCTTTCTTTTCAATTTTAGTACTGTAAATATTTAGTTCGGTCAATACAAGGATTCTATACCGTACGTTACGGGAGGAACACAAATTACAGCCACACTTGTTATAATTAAAAAAAAAAATTACTTGTTTTTTAACACACTTTTCTTAATATAATACTTTCATTATTAAAAATTATTAATTTTGCATGAATTGATCACTTAGTGATAATCTTATTTTTTTTATTTAATGACTTTTTAAAAAATATTTTAAAAATAAATTATCATTAATAAGAGAGTGTGATGTGTTAAAGAATTATATTTGTAACATTTTTGGGAGGAAATGGACCGCAGATTTCATTTCAAGAGGAGCTAAGATGTAACGGGTGTCGGTTATAGAATTTGGAAAGATGAGTCATCATCGTTAAGGTATGGTATGTTACGTATGTAGTTTTGGTTGTGGGTGGGGGATAATAGAAGATATGTCGTGTTTGTGTGTGTGTGTGGAGGGTAGGGGGTGGAATTGAAATGAAAATGAAATAGATGGGGTGTAATAGTAATAATAATGCATGTGCATAGGGACATTGTGATGGGGTTAGGTTGTAGTGCGGGGGTGGAATGTGGGGACCATAAGGAGAAAGTCAGAGAAAACGGAGAGCAACATAATTTTGTTTGTTTTGGTGTTGGTTTTGGAATGAATGAGATTAGAGAGAAAAAAAAAATAAAAAATTGAAACCTGGTGAGTGGAGGAATCCAAGTGTCGCTATCGGAGGAATTGGTACGGTTGGGAGTCGTTACATGTAACGCTTTCTCATTTATTTATAACAACACTGGATGGAGTTATTGCTAAATTGATGTGCACTAAACTTTTATATTATTATTATTATTATAATGTTTAGGATTTAATTAATTAATATTTTTAGGATATTGGTTAAAAAATTAAGAAAAAAATATTTATTATAAAATCATATAGAAAAATAAAAAACATAAACAATGTAATTCTGTATATTCTGATGATAAAAATGTTTTTTCTTTTAATTTTTTAATTAATATATAAAAAATACTGATTAGAGTTTGTTTAAAGTTTAACCCATGAAAATGGGGGCAAAGGTTTGGTACGGTTCGCACGGATGCCTTAGAGTGCACATGCATCAGTCCTGTTGAGTTTGCTTTCAGAGCCAAACCAAAACCCAAACTAATAAAAACTAGTATTTGATTCTGTTTGATTTAAATTTAGTAGTAGAAAAAACTAATGACAATTTCAAATCATATTAATTGAGTGCAGAATAAGTTGATATGAATGGAATATTGACAATTTATATATTAAAAAAAGGTTGACAATTTATATGCTTTTGAAATTTTTATTCAAAAAATATAAAGAAATTTGTCATAAAAAGTTAATAACATTTACTATATTTAGAATTTTAATTATAAATATATCAGTCAAAAATAGAAAATCCTCTCTATATAAATTAAAATAATTATATAGAATAAGTATTTTTAAGAGATATTATTTAATGAGAATATTTTTTTTAAAAAAAATTGTTTAATGAAAACATCTCTTATCTCTTTTCATTTTTTTCTTTTCATCTTGATTTTTAAATTAAATTTCAATATTAAAAAAATAGTTAAAATCAACCTTATATCACAATATCAACTGTCTATCATAAAATTAAAATATAATCTGTGTTAAAAAAGTTATTTGATATATATATATATATATATATATATATATATATATATATATATATATATATATATATATATAAATATTTAAGAGAATATGAAGTCAAAATTCAAAAATCAAATCAATAAAAATCATGTTTCATGAATTTTTATTGATTGGTTCGTTGGGTCATTAAGACGCCCTAGGGTAAAGCTTTCCCAAAATCCACTAATTTAGGAGCGTTCTTACCCTTCGAAGTTCCAACCCAAATGATGCCAAGAAGAGAAAAGCAGATCGGTGGTTTGGGCTAAGTGTGAAAATTGCATATCTGAATACAATCTACATGGGATTCACTCAAGTTGTTTTAAAGACTATGTTTAAATTGATAGAAAAAAATATACATATGATGAATTCAAATAAATTCAAATGAATTCAAATAGAAAAGAATAAAACATAATAAATTAAAATCTATATTCTATTATTTGAATACATTGTAATAGAATACAATTGCATTATTTGCATATATTGAACGGGTTGAAATAAATAATAATTGTTTTATTTCAATATTGACATTATTTTTTTAAAAAAATATTATTAATCTTTACTATTTACTATACTTATGTCTTCACATAATAAAATATTATAGTAACATGATTAAATTTACATCATATGACAAAAAACATAAACCATCAATATTTAATTTTATATGATTATTTAAAAAGTTATATGAATTTTTTACATTAAATTTTAACCCTTTAAATATAATTATATGATTCAAATTTAATATTTCTTGTTATAAGATATACTCTCACTTATCTCCAATAAATAACTAAAAATGCTTGTTTTCTAATTAATGGTTGGCATTATAGGTACAAAATCTCGACATTAGCATCTCTTAAACTACAGGTAGGTGTAGAAATAACTACTACAAGAGTTCCATAAATACAACTGTATAACCAAATTGAAGGAATCCAATGGATTAAGATTTATTTTCTCCTTTTCATATTGCATTGATTTGAAGGGGGAAACTAATGGAATGGAGTATGTAGTACTGGTACATTATTTCGTGTTGAATCATCCCAGAAACTAAACAATTGCCAACAAAGGTGGTTGAATTAATGATACCCATGGACGAAAGCTAATGGGGGCAATTAATGATGCTTATCGGCGTATTTGATCCTACATTTGTTGGCACGTGGCTTGCTTATTTCTGGAAACTTTTAGAAGCTGTTGTGTTCGGTTGAGTAATAAAATTATGTTAAAAAAATAGAAATTGAGACATACAATATTTTAACGCATCAAAACTTCAACTGATAAGAAAAAAAATCACAGACACTCTCTTATAATAGGAGAGAATGCACGTATCTCTATAAAATGAGAGAACAATCAGAGCTCTCATATTTTTTCTTTTGGATGGGATACTCAAAGAGATGAAAGGAGTAGCTATTTATAGGAGTAAAACTCCCTATGCTTCTAACCATCACTTAACCAAATGAAGAAAATCTTTTCCTACTGATAAAAACAAATGAAGAAAAACTTACTTCTCCATTAAATGCACTGAAATTCTTTTAACTTCCAAAGCCGTGAAAGTGACAGAAACATTTTCAGTAGCTTTAATAGCGTCCTTTTTAGATTTTATATGATTTTATAGTTAAATGTGTGTAATAAAATTTGATCCAAATACACACTTAATTCTATTTTTACAAATTATACATGATTTTGTGCATTTGGGCCATGTACAAACATACTCTATATTACCCTCAAAAGAATTATGAAAGAGAAAATATATATAAAAAAAACTCAAATATATCTATTCAGATAATTAAAGCGTAAAAGCAAATATGGGTTTAAACTGAAAAATCAAATCCAAGCCACTAAATGGCCAAAGAAAGCCCCACGACAATTAAAGAGCAGAATCAACTGTAGAGAACTCAAGGAAAATGAGGAAACAAAAAAATTAAGCAAGAGGAAAGAAGACTTGCTTGCTTTAGAAAAACTTGAGCACTAACTATGTTGAAAAGAAAAAAAAAACTGTCAATGTTGTGAAGTTCAAAGTTGCTTTTGTTGTGTTTAGACAGGGCAAAAGCAATATACAAAATTAAAATTTTACTTAGTATAAACTTAACATTTTAGGGTGTGAGAACAAGACCCTTCGGGACTACTTAATTTGTGTGCACTTTCCCTTCCCGAGTTGTTGTTTTCTACAGTTTGGACTCTGCACTGGTCCACGACCTACCAGTCCCCAAAACACAATTCATTGGCCACCAGACTCATTAACGTGCAAGCCTGCAAGGCTCTATCAAGATTCTTGGTCTCGGTTTTCTAGTTATTCTTTTTGTGCATTTCTATTTGTTGTTTATGTGTTCGGAGTGTAAGTAAAATTTTTTAAGCATTGGGGTTGAATGAATAAAAGAACATGATAGATTATGTTCCAATAACAATAAAAAAAGACATAAATTGATTTGGTTCAATGATAAATCAAGTAGAAGATGAAAATTATGTATGAAGATAACTTATTGAAGTTATATGTTTCTCAAAAAAGGTAAAAAAAAGATTATCGAAAGTATGTTGTTTCAATTAAGTGTACAAAGATAGTTATCATCGATATTTCGACAGAGAATGCAAAGATACATATATCAACATCATAAATAGTTAGTTTGAATAAATCTTGTAAATTGACCGTTGAATTAAACTATAAAAAGACATAATAATGGTAATTTTTTATTGGTTACGAAGATCACAAAAACTTCTATACCAATACGTCGCATAAGGAAAATGACTATTGGTTATAAGAAAAACATGTATCTTCGAACTCATTTCTTAATGCAATTTACAATTTCTGCAATTGTTTCCTTTCGATCAATTTACGTTTTATGTAATTCTCTTCTTATACATTTCTTCTGGAAACTCTATACTCCTTCCAATTTTCATTTTTTCTAACTCTTTATGTTTTTTATTCTTTACTTTTTCTGCATCTTTCATTTTATTTTGCACTTTACTTTCAATTTATGTTTCGAGTACATTATGATAATGGCTCTGCATAAGTACAATTTGTAATTAAAGTATAGAAAAAGTGTCGAGATCTCCCTTTTTTATTGCTTTTTTTTGTGTGAATAATCAAAATTTTGGAATCATCTAAATTTTTGTCTAATAGGTGTTTAAACTAGTGAATTTATACTGTTTTGGTGTTATATTTGTTGTAGAAACACAAAATAAAGCTTGAAAAAAAGTTGAAGATCTGGAGACTCTCGCTCAGCGAGCCAAATGCACTTAGTGCGATACAGTCGCTCAGCGGGCAACACTCGCCTAGTGTGAAGAAATCACATGAAAAGTCTGACATCACGTGAAGGCGCACTTAGCGCGTGATCACTTACTCTGTGTTGGTTTTATGGAGGAAATTATAACAAACAGAGGAGAGAAGAGAGACAATACGTATGTGGAGGAAATAAAATTATTTTATTCTAATTCAAATTGTTCTCAGCAGCGATACAATAAATAACAAAAGATAAACTAATTAGATAACAAGATATTAGCAAAACAGAATATTAAAACTAACTTGCTCCTTAAAGATAAGAATCACTTATTGACTAGGCTAATCCATTAAAACTGCCTTACTCCTAAAATATAGGAAATCAACTTATTTACTAAATCCTATCTTAAAAACTGAAAAATAAAATATTATGCAGTTACACAAGTATATCTTCAACACTCTGCACCTAGCGCGCAATCGCGCTTAGCACAAGATCGTGAAAAATAACAGAACAAAGCTGTGTTTTAAAGGAAAAAAAGGAAGAGGGAAATCATTATTCATGATTCACTTAGTCATTCACAAAATTTTGAAGATGCTAGAGAACAAGGCTAGGGTTTGTGCAGGAATAAGAAAAATCAATCATTAGGAGTCATTCCTTTCATCTATCTCCAATCTTCTTCACTCCCTAATACTTTTTTGCAATTGTAAAGCCTCTCATGACAATGAGAGACTAAATCACTCATTTTTGGGAGTTTAACAACCAAACATTCTTGATGTAATGATTCTTACTATATATTTTATGGTTATATCAGTTTCATTGTTTCTTTTTTGCACATAATTTCATGCTTGTGGTTTGATCACCCATATTCATGCTATGTTTTAGGGTTGGACATTGAGAAATATTTATCTCTTGAGAACTGAAAAATGGCATTTAAATAATTCATATCTAAGGATAGAATGATGTTATTTAGTATGTTGAATGTATCTCTGTTAATAATGCAATTTAACTAGTTTATCTCTTAAGGAATTAGATAAATTAGACTCTTTCATGTGAGAAATCATAGCTAGAGTATATGAGTAGATGTAGGTGATAATTGGAATAATATTAAATAGAAAAAAATCATTAGCATTATATCAAGAGTAATTTTGGTAGGCTAAACCCCAACAAATCCATATTTTCATTACCCCGAGTGTTTATTTTTCTTCCCTTGCACATGTTAGACAATTAGTTTAATTTATATCAATTTATTTTTAATGTTCTATCTCACAAATATTTAAATCAATTCATTAATATTTGAAAATTGGATAAACACAACTTTAAGTACAAACAAAGTTTATGTGAGCTCGACATTCAGACTCCCATTTTATTTTATTACTTTAAACAATTTGGTGCATTTACCAATAAATTAACACATTGCATTTATGTCATTTAAGTTATTGTTTGTATTTCAGTTGAATCTACATATAGGCAACATTTTACTTTGATGTCATTTTATCTTTAATTATATGCATTTCAATTTGATTTATTTTCAAAACACTTTATTTTATAAGTCTTTTGATCTAATTTCATTATCATTATTCTTCTTTTAATTATATTCACTTGTTCCAAAAAGCATCTATATTATCATAAAACAATATGATGTGAACTATTGTTTATTGTAATGTTATTCTTTTAACATTTTGTGTTTTTTTAAAGTATTGTTGGATATTTTTGATAAATCACCCTTTGAAGAAAAAGAAAAAGAAAAAGACAGAATACAAATTAGATGGGGTTCACTCAACTGATTCAAGTGCATGAATCCTGCCATCTCAAATAGTCCTTTGCAATGTTCACTTGTATCGATCAATAGCAATCTTTACTAGTATTTTAGAAAGCAAGGAGTTAATATTCATGGGTGAGAGTGAGATGCGGTTAGTCCGGAATTAATGTTTGTTTTTGTACTAGCAAAATAAAACAATTATTTTAAGACAAAAAGGCGGAATATTATTGCAACGAATCATGCAAAGTTTGTACGTGAGTGATTGTAAAAGAGTAGTCTAGACGGGGAAACTCAACAATCCAGATTCTCGATCTCTTTATAAGTAAAAGCTAATTTTGCAATAAATTGCGGGCCACAATATTTCCCACGTACCCTTATGATACTCTATTTTATTATTTTTATATCATTTCTTTATATACACCAATTGGAAAAAGGTCATTTTGAGTTTGTATACTCTATGTTTTCATCAAATAGTTTGACATTTTACATGTTAAAATTAGAAATTTTGATGCAAGATTTTTCTTAGGTTTAAAAGTGATGTATGAACTTCTTAAAGGCAGCTTTGAACTTCACATTCATTTCCATAATTTATTTTTTACGTACATGTGTATAGGACATTTGCGAATCACTCATTTAATATTCACCCTGGGGGGGAATTAGTTACCAAATTAAACAAAAAAGGGGGTTCTCTCTCTTACAGTTACACAACCTCAACAGCATTGCAATGCATATTGGGAAGCTTCTCTAGCAGATCAACAGTTAACATGGATGCCTTTGGCCTTGGCTTAGCCATTGGCAATATCCTCTCAGAATATCCCACTGAAAGTGAGGCTGTGGAAGTGTTCCTTTCACATGGACCTAACCATTTAGCTTGCATGTACCTATGCTTCCTCCATGGCCCCATGTGCATTTTCTTTTCCTTCATGCACCTTTTGGCTCCCATACACAATATCTTTATTAGGTTGCTCAACCTCTCCACCTTCCCCACAAACACCTCTGGAAGCCTCCTAACAAGTCGGTTGTAGTCTTCACTTCCCCTCGCCATCTCAAACTCTCCTCTGAAATTCAGCTCCACAATCACCCTTACCTTCCCCTTCTTTGTGCTGTCTATCACATCCAAAAAATTGTGCTCCCCTGCACATAGTTTTCATCATAGTAAGATCAATAAACTTATAATACTATTAGGTTTTAAAATTAAATAACAAGTTGACCTAAGTCCTAACCTATAGTTTCCCAAGTTTTAATTTAGAGATTTTTTTTCTCCCTTTTTTAAGTACACTTACCACCCAATATGTAATTTGGTTAGAAAAGTTAAAAACATGTTGTAGTTGTTTTATAATAGAAAGTTTGGATGAGTCGGGCATCAAAAACTCCTCAGAACCTTAGAAACACTTTTTATATCTCTTAGTATATATGTCATTAAACATTTCATTCGTTTACATTTTTTAATCAATATGACAGAGACAATGCTTATCCACTAGTTGGAATCTTGTGAATACTATCCTTTAGCTAAAGTGCCGACTAATACTTTCTTCTTTTACTCACAATAATTTTTCTTATATAAAAAATGTGTTTTTTAAGGTATGAGTTAAGAAATTAAAATTAAAAAAAAAATTATTTAAGTGTGTAAAACTATGTTATTCATGATTTTGTTTTGTTTTGTGTTCTCCTTAATTTATATAATAAAAATTTTATTTTATTTATTCCTTAATTAATACATAAAAGACACTAATTAATAAATTTTATATTTGGTTATAATTTGAGGGTTACTTTTCATAGGTTATATAGATTAAAAGGGGATAATGTAGTTTAGTATACGAATCTTATCTTAAGACCCACCAGAAGATCTCTTCGGATTCATAGAACAGGAAACAAATTTTAAGTGGTATGGAATCACTGTGAATATGTACCTGATGGAATATCGGGTGAGCTTCTCCATTTAGTTTTGCAAATAGCACTATTATAACCCGCTTTCTGGAGCCGCCAAGAAACTTCTCTCATCAAACAGTTTCGACAACTGGTGACAGCCATCTGTCTGCCACAACCGCACACAGTTTCCGCGCTTTGAATTTCCTGAAGCGCTTCTTTGGTGGCATGCCTTATCCGTGACTCCAAAGAACTCGTTCTGCATATACTGGTCTGCACTAAATTAAACCCAACTTAATTGGTTAAAACAAACATACCCCATAATTTATATCTTTCTTTTTCGAATTAAAAAAAAACTTGAAACACATTTTGATCCACCATCTCATTTCTTTGTTTCAATTTGATATCTTAAGTTTTAAAAAAACTCCTTTTTTTATAAGCATACAAAGCTTCACTTTAATCTTTAAAAACATTTCTGTTAGACAATTTTTTTTGTCTATTTATCAACTTGATGGCACGAGATAAATTATAAGAGATGGTAGTATCACATAAGTCAAAATTAACATCTTTAATAAAGAAAAAATAGTATAAAAAACAATTTAACCTAACGAGAAGATTTTAAAACATCAAAATAAAATACTTTTTTAAAGTAAAATTAAAAAAAAATGAGAAACTAAACATTTGTTTTAACAATGTTGAAGAAAAGCTAAAGCTTTTGAGACAAGGGAAAAATTACATGAAACAAATTAACAGGCCAGGTGCATGCAAGTTTCTTAGCTGTAGAGTAGGTACCTAGCAAATTAATTCAATCGAGGAAGGTACGTAATTAATATTGGATGAATTGTTACCTGCAAAAGCTGGTGTTGGTTGTCCCAAAAGGTTCTATTCTCCTCGACGGTATCTCTGTGATCCTCGTCTTCATCGAACCGATCCATTTCATCACTGCTAGCACTTTGAGCTAACAACGTTTCTCCAATATCGTCAAGAAAGTCGAACTCAACATCGGCAACAACGCACGTGACGTCACGGTGGTGACTGGCCAAAAACCTCGTGACTCTTCTGCCGGCGGCCACAGAGGTTCCACCCATGATTATGATTAACGTAGTAGTTGGTTTGTCTGACTCACATACATTTGGATCATGCTTGTCACTGGGTTTTATACCAGAACTGGAGTTGTGTGGGGCCCACATGGTCTCTGCCCGCCGATGTGGTCGCTCTCAATTGAATGATTCAGATCTGACCAGTCATGCAGTTCGGCTCATACAGCAAGGATCCACGTCAGTTCACTCCAATAATTCCAATTTACAACCTACCCTTTATCTATCCCAATCATCATCTCGATATACTCCAATATCCATCTTCCAATCTTTTATGTCATTGGGCATGCATTATTTCTTCACAAACAATGTAGAATAGCATTATTTTAAGGTAGAATTGTAAATTTTGTTTTTTAATTTATTTTTAGTTTTGAATTTGGTTATTTAGTAATTTAATTCATAGATTTTTATTTTATAAAATTGTGTAATGTTGGTCTGAGATCATGATTGATTAGACGTTAACAATTAATAAGTTATGTTTGTCATATTTTTATGGGATGATAAGAGTTACGTGTCATGTTTTCATTGAATGTCAACTTCATAAAAATAAAATGAATTGTTGTTTGTTTTACAAATCAAAACATCACACGTAATAATGATTATCCAATAAAAACGTGACACATGATCATCAACACAACTTATTAAGTGTCAATGTCCAATTGTGACATGAGAAACTAGCATTACACGATCTTACAAAATAGAGGACGAAATTGGTGAATTAAATTATTAGGAGACCGAATTTAAAACGAGAGATAAACTGAAGACCAAAAATACAATTTTACCTCATTTTAAAGGGTAAAGATTCAAATATTCTTTCGGATATTAATTATAAGGAAAAAATGTTTCATACTTATAAAAAATTAGTTAATTTTATTAAATTAATCTAATTTTAATTCTTTAATCAACACTTTAAGAATATTAATTAATAAAATCATAACTTTATATCTTTAATCAATGTCGTAAGAATATTTTATTCTTTAATAAAATCATCATTAATGGATGCAACGTTGCACAATCAGGAACGTGCAACTTAGATCTTATCCGATGGAACAATTGGTGGGATCCATAAGTCGCTTTATCAAATTGAAATAATTATATATAGGGATTTAGAGAATTATTGTTTGAACTTTGAAAGTGATTAAATACGCGGCGTCTTGTGAATGGTTTTGGGTTTATTCTGGAGACAATGGAAAAAGATTCCCATTCATCATACTTGTGCAAAATTCCAGAGCCACAAGATTGGAGAAAGGGGAAGGACAAATTGGAGGGCTTCTTTGTAATTTTACGTGCTACACGTACAATAATTTTTATGTCCCACGGTCCCACCTCGGAGTAAAAGCACTCACACAACTTGACAAATATATACCTACAGCCTATACTCCATCCCCCCTATATAATTTAGCCAAATCTTATTTAATGCGGCAAAAACATCGGTTAAAGAATGAAAGTAAAAAATTTTTTTAGTAAGAGATATAAAATTATGTTGTTGATAAAAAATTTTACGTTTTTTTATTATTTATATAATAAATATATATTTTTAGCTTCTTAATTAATATATTAAGAATATTGATTAATAATACTTTATAGTTTAAACATAAGAATAATGTTACATTAACTTTTAACATTTTTTTGCTTAATTTTTTTAATATTTTTAATTAATCTTTCTTAGGTTATATCTAAGGTAAATACTAGATAAAAGTAAATATATTTAATGGCATATTTTTCTTTGTTCTTTAAATTTATTTAGATAATGCTATGAAAAGTGAAATAAAGTAATTTCGATAGCATTTTAGAGAGCAAAATAAAAATATTATTAAGGACCAATGAGACCAAAATAAACTTAAAAAATTTATTAGGATAAAAATATATTTAAACTTTAAATATTATGAAAACTTATTTAAATCACTTTGTTACGAATGAGGTTTTAGCAAATAATATTTTTGAGAGCATCTTTAGGATTAATATGTTTGTTCCCAGTAAAGGTTTATTTTCATGTCTAGTTTAAGTATTGAAGTGGTGATAGTTCATATTGTGGTGGTTCCAATGGTAATAATAAGGACACCAATGGTAGTTGTGAATTATGATGATTGTGACCGTGGTTCATAGTATAGCGGAATTAAAAATAAAGACAATTTACAAAATTTAAAAGCTTTACAAACTATTCACACGTTTTTATTTTTTAATTTCTATCTATGAATCTAGGAATAAATTTTTGAACTTTTGTTCTCGCATAAATATTATCAAATTTATTTTCAATCGAATAAATAATTTCATTTTTTTATTAAATATGAAAAATATTATTCTCATTTAATTTTTTTCATAAATATTAAAATATGCCATCTATCAGTCACCACCTTATAAGTTTAACAATAATATAATATTAATAAGTTACAATATTGAAAATTGAATTTATTTATTAAAAAGTCAAAGACAGTACATGATATATTGTAATCGATGCCATTTGACTCTTAAAATCTCAAAATAAAATAAAAACAATTCTCATGCTATCAATCATTAAGCCATGTTTAAATTAAATTTTGCAAACTTAAATTTAAATAGATTTCATTTTTTTAAAAATCCTGATATTGCTTTCAATTAAAACTTGGTTTCAAACCAAATGTAAGTATGCTAACATATTTTTAAGAGAAACTAAGTATATTACCAAACTGAGTTTACGGGACCAAAAATAAAAAATATAACCAAACATAGCCTTCAATTCCCTGATGCCAGGCTTATCAGCAACATGATAAATGCTTTAGCAACTTAAACATGGCACAGGAAGCAACTTTTAAAAATTTTATTGTCATGATTTGTGAATCATATTTGAGATGATAACAAGGCAGTTAGATTATTAATCTAGGTATGAAGCTAAATCAAGTGTCATAAACGGTATTGAGTGTCCAATTTATAGTTATGTAGATAATTAGTCAGACAAATTTTATCAAATTAGCCATATTTAGGTGCACGCTATATGCTGTCCTGTGCTACTTTTGGCGTATCTAATGAAGACCGAGTATATATGTTGTGTAGTTTGAACTTTGAAGACACGCACATGTAAATGTAATGCAATGCAACCTAATAACATATAAGATACACAGAATGACCAGTAGTCATTAGGTTGTTAATTCGTTATCAGAAAGCGATAGATTTGGGTTTGGAAGAGTAATTAGTGTTGGGCGTTGAGTAGGTTACTGGTTAGAGTAAATATTTCTCTGGTGGACATGAAAGAAAGGATTGGTACCTCTCAAGTGAGTTAATTAAGAGGTTTATTTTAGACCGTGAATTAAAAAATAATAAGTAAATTTATGATAAAGTTCGATCAAGTATTTTTTACTTTCTTAATTTGGTCAGCTTCGATCGTAGTTTGTCTTGTGCAATTGAACCTGCGTAAGGAAAGAGTCAGCAAAATTAAGAATGTGAATTATGCCGCCGTTGTATATATAATAGTGCGTGATTTTGAATGCGATATCCAGAAGATATCTCATGCAGTGATTGGTGTAACACAAAGATATATAATAGAGTAGAACACATTAACTTCTAATTTATTATTTATGTTTGGTGTATTTCAAAAATGAAACAAAATAAATCTTGAAAAATAAATATGCAGTACACTTTTTAATTTCATTAAAAAGGGTAAAATCAAAGAAAATAGAATAAAATAAAACTTTGTGATTATATCCATTTATCGAACACTACCTCCACAGCCCTAATCATTTCAATTTTTTTTTTATAAATATCTGTTTAGGTTCTTTTACGATATTCAAAATTAGATGACGATCGAGGAATTGTTGTTCTTATATGGACCTCGTCTGGCGTTGTTCTCACAAGCACTTGCATAATAAAATATTGGTTTAATAGTATATTATCTACCTTAGTTTTCATGATTTTGTAACTCTTTTTAATGTATTTTTGCCTTCTATTTCAAAATTTTGACTATTCATTGTTGTTAGTTGGCTCAAAAATGATTAACATTGACTATTAATACATTACACGTTTTTTTATGACATTGGTTTTAGCCATCGACACGTCACTGATGTGAATGCAACGTCAAGATGCGTGAAAAATTGATTTAATGTTTTAGTTTATAAATAAAGGTTAAATTATAATTATAATTTTTAATGATTTTGAATACATGATTTTTATTTTCTTATTTTTAAATCAAAATATTTAATTTTTTTTATTTTTTTAGAATTAATAATTTTTGGTATGACGTTAAGATGATGCTTATATAAACTATTGACTTAACCCCACATTTTACAACACGAGCGGAACAGTCATGTCATGCATTACTTGTGTCTGCATTCTCGAAGGCAACCCTCTCTTTCAAGAGAACTCACGGCATGTCAAGCCTGGTAAGCTTCTTTTTACTTTGCATTGAATTAAACCATATACACCGCTTATGTGGACTCTAGTCAATTTTCTTTGAGTTTCATTCTTGTGAACGCACTCCTTAGACGAGATACTTTATACAGATTGATAAACACAACATCTAGTATCCATCGTTTATAGCTCAAACTATTGGGATATTTAATCTCATTGGCTCCCTAGCTTTTGTCTCTTAGTATCAATATGGATCCAACATGATCATGTCAACAAGAGACCCAAAATTGCTAATTTTAAAAAATAAGAGACTAAATATTTCAATTTAAAAATAGTGGGACTAAAATTATAATTTAACTATAAATAAAAATATTTTATGTATCGTGTTTAATTTTTTAACTGTACTTTTGTTTATTAAAATATATATAATTAGTAAACTGTGGTTATCGGATATTTGGCATATGCACTACACACAAATATGCACTATCAGGCAAAGTACTATTTCTTTGTTCTTGTGTTTGCTGGGGTACATCTTATACGCATTTATTAATATTATGCTTTTGGCCAATTAAAAAAATGATAATTTAAGTGTGTTTGCATGTTTGATTGAAGATCCAAATTTGAGTTTGTGACGAGTAAAACATGATTTTTGTATTAAGCAAGATGTTTGGATGTCTATTAGAAATAGGGATGTGAATTTTGGACTCAAGTTTCATTGAACCTATTAAAATAATTTTTCTGTGTCACTGATAACTGCTAAATAATTATATTTTGATAATAAAAAATGAAGCAAAATTATCTTTAAAATAATTATTTAACAATTATTTGAGCTTAAATGTTAAAGAATTGATGTTTTGTTGAATCTTGATTGCAAATATAAAAACGGGAGATGTTAAAAGCAAAAAGTGGAAAATAAAGAAGAAAAAAAAAAGAAGAAATCAGAAAAGACACAGCCCAGTCTTTCGCTTAACGCGCAGCTCGCGCTAAGAGAGATGAAAGACACAGGCGTTAAGCACGAGAGTTAGAACTTGTGTTCAACGCGCAGCATGCGCTAAGCGAGAGGTGCTTGCTAAGCACACGATCTACACGCGCTGAGCGAGAATGGATGCGCTAAACGAGCTTACGAAGGCCCAAAGCCCACTTCAGCAGCTATAAATAGAGAGTCTGACCAAGGGGAAATGACATACCGAGTTTCAAAACACTTTTACTACTACCTAAAGCATGAGAACTCTTCCTCTCCTTTCTCTTACCATCTTTACTTCTTTCTTTCTTTCACTTCTCACATTGTAAAGTAAAGTCCTCATGACCATGAGTGACCAAACCCTGACCAAACCCTTAGTTAGGGGCTGACAAACCTAAAAAATCAACGATGTGTGGTGTACTTCTCATATTTATCAATGCAACAAGAATCTTTTTCCAGGTTTTTTTTATTCTATTATTTTTTTCTATTTTTATCTTGCATTATTCATCTTTATATTCTTTTGGGGGTTAGACGTTCGAGAGAGGGTAACTTCTAAATAAGATCTGAAGAAAATATGCATGCATTAGTTTTAGGGGTTAGATGCTCGGAAGATGGTAACTCCTAATAGAACAAGAAGAAAAGATTTCATAAGAAAGTCATTGCTAAACATAGAATGATAATTTTATGCCCATACATTTCTGCAAACATCTAGAATTTAGACTTCATGCATTTTATTTGTTGAATCTTTTCAAAGGAACTTGGGAGATAGATAAGTAAATTAGGCTTGTCATCATGAGAAATCAGGAACAAGTAAATGAGCATATGTGGATAGAATAAAATCACCTGAATTGATAAAGAAAAATTATAAAATCATACATCCTAGACAAACAAGACATGTTAGGTCCTAACACTTGCATTCCATCGAATTTCCTCTTGAATTATTCTGCTCTTAATTCTTTTGCTTTTTATAATTCCTTATTATTTATTTCCTATTCTATCTTCTACCCTTCTCTTTTATTATTTCTTCCTCTTATAAATTGAAAAATATCCAAAATAAGTACAACACAAAATTCCTATGAAATTCGATATTCGGACTTCCAAAACTTTATTACTTGAACATTTGGTACACTTGTCAAATCCCTAACAATCACCTTAAACTTGAATCACAAAATGTTTCAAAGTATACCCCAATTGTCTTGATGAATGAGAAAGATCAGACACATGTACATGCATATTTTGATAATTTGACATCCAAAATCAATTTTGATAACAAATTTCTAAACAACTTTATCAGTCAAAATTAATCTTTTAATATTTGTTATTCAAACAAAGATCAAATTACAACAAAACTCACGGTTAATTTAAAATCAAATTTACCAAATCATGTTGTTCAAAAACAATTTTACAAACGCGTATCTAATAAGTTGGCAGAATTCAATAACGTGAACTTATTACTTGGAAAAGTGTTTGAAACCTGACTTTGGGCAAAAGACATATATGGCTTTCCCGAAGAGCTTGGACGGGGAGATTCTGTGAATTTGTTACAAGCTTGGACGGGCCTAAAGACATATATATGGCCGAGCTTCATTGTGATTTGTGAATTTGTTACATTTAGTAGAGCTCTAGTTAGAAAATAATTTCTCGGTTTATATTAACCACAAATAAACCAAAATCTGAAGTTGTTAATGCACAATTTCAATAAAGTTTAAAGTTCATTTTAGCGGAGACTTGCTTTTGTGTAGATAGGTTTGTGGTCTTAAGGTCATTGCAATTTGCAAGGCATGGTGTAGCTTTTTGAATTTTGATATAGTAATTATTCAAATTAGTTTCTCTCTTACTTTTTGGCTGGCTTTTTCTTTCCCATTTCATGCAAGGGGTACGGTACAACTGTGTAACAAATTAAGTTCCAGCAAACTTGCATGCATGGATACTGTCATTGATTTTAACATGCAACACGCAACACGCAACTTTCTCACAGGACCACACCCTCTGATTCTCGTTCCTCCTCTCATGATCTTCCCTTAATTATGACTCTAGCATAAATAAACTCACTCTCAATCCTTTCTCATAACCCACACACTAGAAGAGATGCCCCTCCCAACTCATTTCTCTTCGTACCTCTATGCCTTCGAGTTCATGTCATTCATTTTCCCTTCATCACTGTGGGATTAATCTCCAAACTTATACCACATTGTTCAATCCATTAAAACTTCTTCCCCCTCCATTTTCAGGACGATTGTTTTTTAGCTAAGTGGCCCTCACTCTCATCCACCTGCTCATTCTTTCATTCTAACAGGTAATAAATCTTTCTCCTCAGATGTCAAAAGGTCCAGAAACCCTAGTGCCTGTTGGCTTCCTTGCTTCATATAGCCGCTCAAATCCTCCATTTTGCTTCATATCCATCGTACTATTTTTATGTTGAGGCCACTCAGTAAAATGTAACCTGTCTCTGTTTGTTTTTCTGTCTTGATGTTCACCTTTTCTCTTTTATGTTTTGAAGGGACATGACAATATCAGGGGAAATTGGATCCTCGAAATTAGAGACATTTTCCTAATACTATTCTCATTGTTGACAAGTCTTTAATTTCTATGGTTAGAACAGGGGTGAGTTTCCTTTCGAATGGCAACTCAGTACCAGCAATCGCAACACTACATTGGACTTTTTATCTCATGTAAATTCTACAAGTTTCCTTCAGCTGTGGGACAAACTAAGTGTTTGCAATTGTGCAATGAAGCAAAGCAACTACTTCATTCTCCCCCAACTGAATATGACATGTAGGATATGTATGAGACCTGAATCAAATGCAGTGTTGAAATTGCTGGACCGAGTTTTCCGTTCGGAAGGTAATGTCATTCCTCCTCTGACCGAGGAAAGTGGAGACTTCTCATCACTGAATGGGTCAATTCAGCACGGTTAAGAGTGTTAACAAATGGTCGTGACAATTTGGATCTACATGGCTACTGAAAGCCAATTCCATAGATTTTTATTTCAGAATTTTTTTTTTTTAAGTTTGTTAATTTCAGGAACCAAGTTGAGAAGGTGTTACAATTTCAAAGACCAAAATGGTGGTTTCCTCTTCCAATTATATGGAGATTGCTGCTACATCATATCAGATGATCAAATGTGATTTCTGTCAGATTTTAAATTTTTGTTCTTTAGTTTGAAGCCTTTTCTTTCACTAACATCCCAATTGACACCGCCCTCGTTTTTTCAGGAAGGGGCTGCTAATTAAATCAAAAGAAAGTGTTGGTGAGAACATCTAATGTAAGAAAAATGTTAGGTGAACAGCCAATATGCTATCCAATATCTAGAGAGTAAAAGAGGATAAAAAAAATATTCGTATAATAGAATTTATGATGTGATGGAAATAGAAAGATAAAAAAAAAAAAGTATTGGTAGGATGTATGAAATTATAAGTGATTCATGTACGAGTATCATTGCTCCCAATATAATACTTAAATATTTTGATTTTGTATGTTAAGCCCATTCTGGTAGAAATTTCGAGGACTAGATAGATGGGGAAAAATGTATGTTAGGAGATATCTTTGGAAGAATTAAAAAGCCGTCAGTTAGTTAAAACACTGGGATAACTAACGGTTAGTTAACAACCTATAAATAGAATGGGAGAAGTTAGTTAGGGCAGAGAGAAAATTGGGGAATAATAAGAGGGTGATGAGACCTCAAACTATTTGTAACCATTGCTGCTGGTGGCATTCAATTTTGAGTATAGTTCTATCACAGATCTACAACTCCAGCTTTTTATTCTTCAGAATATTTTTTAAAATTAAATTTTCCAATCTCCTAATTAATACTAGTACCTCCAGTGCTATTTATAAGAAATAATTGTTTCTTATAAATAGGATCCGAGATACTATTATATTTTTCTGAAGAAAAAAACCCACAACCGAAGAAAAAAGAAATACTACTATAATTTTAGCCAGATACAATAGAGTATCAGTGTCATTCACTAATACAGCAGCCTTGGCTCAATGTTTCTCCTTTTAAGGTTCTTTGTTAGCAGCATGCAATAAAGTTATGTAGCTATACTACTAGTTCAGCATTCATCCTCAATCCAAGGACTCTGCTTGGGTCTCCCAACATTCCTAAGGGCCTTCCACACAACACTGTTACACATGAACCCGGCCCCAAGAGCTATCTGGCAAACCCGATCACCCCTTTTGATCCTTGAGTTTAACTCAAGATAAGCCAGTTCATACCAAATGCTGCTGCTTGATGTGTTGCCAAATCGCTCCAATGTCTTCCTTGATGCTTCCATGTACTCCTCTGTGAGCTCCAAATTCTTCTGAATCTCATCCAGCACTTTCTTGCTTGTTGCCAGAATGCACATGTGCTCGAATGCCAGCTTGTAATCAGGAATGTATGGCTTTGTTTTCTTTTTCTTGAAGATCAAGTTGGTGAAGAAGTGAAGCTGCTCTGAAACGGGTAGCACTAGTGGGCCTAGTGTGGTGATGTTGGCCTTTAATGCATGGCCTCCAACCTCTATGACATCTTTGCTCACAGAAATGCCCTTCCTCCCTTCACTGTCTTCCTTTTGATGTATGCTTTTGTAGCTTCTGTTGTCCATCCCTTTGTGTGTTCGGACCAGCTGCCACATGCATTAGTCATAGATCAAAGCATTAAGATAATGATCCTAAAATTGATCTCATAGAAAACTTAACAAAAGTTATAATGACATTAAGAGGTACATGTATAAAGTAACATAGTAGAGGTGTATCCACTCTTTATGGACAAAATTTTTATACAGTCCCTTAGTGCTTTTTTATTGTTCTCTAATTAGAATTGAAGTTTTATTTCGATAATCTATGTTGACCTTTAATGTAAATGTAAACCTATATTGCATAGATTACTGAGATAATACTCTTATTCAAATTAGATAACAGCACCAAAAGTACCATAAAGAACTGTATATAATTGTTTTCTCGTTTCACTTTAGAGGAGTCAAATTCTATGGAGAAATACCTGTTTGAGTTCATACTTGGCGCGCCATCTATCTAGACAGAAATTTGAGAGCATGATGGCTGCAGCTCCCATTCTGAAGAAGCAATTGGGAAGCAACATGTCAATGTCATTGCCACTGTACCATGTAGAGCTCACAGCTTCTGTGCTAACTACAAGTGCATAAGTTCTTGGATAAGCATCCAGAAGGTCTTTAGCAAGATCAATAGCTGTGATTCCAGCAGCGCAACCCATCCCACCAAGGTTGAAACTATGGATATCATGCCTAAGCTTGAAATGGTTTACTATCATTGATGAGAGGGATGGGGTGGTGTTTAGTATTCCACAGTTTACGATCAGGATTCTGATATCCTTTGGTTTCACTTTTGTGGCAGCAAGAAGGTCCTTAATTGCCCCAAACATCACCATTGATACCTCTTGCCTGCCATCATTCAGTGAGTTTCTGTAACCAGGGCGGAAAACTCCTTTTGGCAGGTAGGTTTCATCGCCTATGCCAGATTTCTTAAGAACTCGTTCTTGAAACTCAATGGCGGTTTCATTGAAATTCCTAGATTTTTTGGCCAACTGAATGAACTCTGCCTTAGAGATCTGCATAAATACCCTATTATTGAATGCATGCCAACATTGGAATTTAAAAAATAAATAGGCTTACCCCCTCAAGCATATTGCCAAAAAACTAAGTGTTCAGGTTTGTATATATGTTAGTGTGACTTTTAAGGTCGTTATTATAAAGTTAATACACATAGTTAAATTATAAAATTATAAATACATACTCAACTTACTCAAAACTAAACAATGAAGATAGACTAAAGATGACAATAAAAGCTAAAACTCATCCACACTTGTGAAGAGTGGGTACTAGTTAAGAAAAAGTGTGTTTGTTTTTACCTTGTATTCATTTGAAGGGAGAAAACATGAGAAATCAAGCAAATAGGTAGAGCCGGGTGTTAAGTCAGCATAAAAATATAGCATTAGGCACAAAAGTGCTGATATAAATAGGACCTCAATGAGGCCATATTTCTCATAGAGGTCTTGCCAAGTGAACTTTCCAATACGAGCAATGAAGACTGCAAGGAGAGGTGGTGCCAGCAATAAGTACAAGCGATGGCTTATGAGGTAGCCATAACCCAATTTCACATATTTTAGATTAACTGAACTAAGGAAATCTGGCAGTCTAGGCCTCACTTTCACAGAGAAAGAAAGAGAGCCAGCATTTGGGCCAGAGTTCTCAACACCTCTCTGCACAATCTCTGTGGAAAACTCCTCACTTTCTTTTGACATGGGGGAAGAATTGTGTTACAATAAGCTGAGTGTGTTGAATGCAGAAAAAAATGGTGGAAAGAAGCAAATATGTGGAGGATTTTAGTCAGCTAATGCAGCGGGATAGAAGTGCAAAAGTAAATAGAAAATTATTGAAAGTCAAAGAAGCTTGATGAGATATAAATATATAGGAATTAGTGTCCTCAGTTGGAGAAACACTTGCTGCTTGGCATGGTAAATGATGCTAAGGATTTTACGGAGAATGCAAACTGAATAGGTACATTGTGCATGAATGCGTTTGAGCAGCAGATTTACAGCACCATTAAAATTGCATGCAAGAGGAGCATGTCAATTTCCATCCTCTTTTTTAATAATATTAATTCCGTTAATCAGTTTCCTTCCTCAGGAAGCAAAAATTTGTGTAACACAGTCATAAATCATAAGCTCCATACCGCAGCTCAAAAAATGTCATCCTGTTTCAAAGATCATATTTTAGACCTGAAAATGAAAAATTGAAAATTTTTAAATGAAACTATTTTATACTTACTAGTTATTACTACAATGAAAGTGTGAGACAATTGAAAATAGAGCAGAACAGGATTTAGATATTAAGTTCATAACCTGTCCACTTGTGAAGATAAGGATTTAATTAAATTAATATGGTTTCTTGTTATGACATACGTAATTGACTGGCTAAAAAAGTTCAGCACATTATTTGTAATCTAATCCTACCTGTGAAATCCGAGATAACAAACAAAAGCATTGAAGTTTTTAATATAAGACCAACGACCAACGACAAGCCTAAAATGCCAAAGCTTAAAAATAATGTGGCATCATCAATGATGGAGAAGACAAGAGACTAAATCGCCATTAAAAATCATGACCATTTTTTCAGAGATTTTGATTTGATGAGTAAACATACATGGGTAATAATTACATTTGCATTTGGTTTTTCGTCTTAACAGAAATATTGTTAATTATTAATAGGAAAATGTTTGGTGGATGCTCAAATCTAACATTTAGAGAGAGTGAAAAAATATTTTATATATATATATATATATAAATAAAAAAATATGATAAAGTTTATGATATGATTGGAAAAAAAATAATTTTTTTAAAGTATTAATAGAATATATAAAATCATAAGTGAATCATATATCCCTATTCTAATTAATAATTTCGAGCATGCCTTCTTTCATAAAATCAACAATTCAGCTGTTCTTTCGAACCCAACTTCTCAGTTCCCCATCTTATTCACATACTCCGATATACTATGCAATTCAACCATAATTTTTATTCCATAATATTTCATGCGAAATAAACTTCAGTTCAATCTCTGCCTCTAATCTACACAAAAGTTACCCTTACATCCTTTCAACTTCAGCCAAGTTACTGACTACTTAGATAACATTTTCTTTTGAAAATTAAAATTCTTCTGGCCTCCCTATTTTCATTTTAAAAAACCCAAAACAAAAGTAATCTCAAAATCCAAGAAGAGGTACACAGACAAAATTAATGACTTAAAGACCAGTCGAGATACAGGCCAAATATTGTGCATCACTGCTATCAAATTGTTTGTCCCTCCAAATGACTGAATTGACTTTAGGTGTCTTCATAAAAGTTGTGGAGAAGTTTATCCTAAAAATTTTGGCACTTGTCCCATTTCATTTCAACCTTTACAATTCAAGATATGCTTAAGATACTACACATGTATCAGGTGCCTAGTTAGAACGTCGTTTACAACTTCAAACACAAATTAATCCATGTTCCACATTGAATCTACCTAGAACCTATTCAAGAAAAGTATAGATCTTTTATTTGAGTTTTTCGTTGAGCCCAAGATCACTTCAATCATATCACTAGAACCTAAGTCATGACCTAAACTCCCTCAAAAAAAAAAAAAAGTCATGACCTAAATTAGAACAAAATGTGAAAATGAATTAAAATTAAAAAATTAATTAAGATTTGCATTTAAGTTTAATAAAGTCCAAAAATATACATTCAGTATTGTTTTTTTAAGTGAACATTCAATATAGTTAAATAATAATAATAAATATCTCAAAATTGATTGATCAAGGTGCCCATGTACCAATGGCAAGGGGAATGATACAATGAAATAGATCATTTTAAAAAACCAACCCAACCCTATTCTTGGGGGCTAGATGCATTGCCTTTTCCGCCCTTTGTTTACCTCTTTCTTTCTGCTATCTGTTGTCCAACTCCCAAACCAATTCAATAAATTAATATGGATTTTTATTTGCCAAAGCGCGTTGACCGTACCAATGTTGTTAGGACCAAGGCAGAATCGTCTTAGATGTACCGCAATAATTAATTTACTCATTTTTTATAATTCATAAATAAAATTAGTGTGTAGTGTTATTCGTACATATTAATTCAATAAATTGTTCACAGACAATTCATATTGCTAAACATTTGATTAGTTAGAGTTTACAATGAAATCATTTAAATTCATCCACTGGCAATCTTTGGCTAGTACTACGGAAAAAGTATCACCCGATCATACGTTTCCCAAAAGCATAAGAGTACTGCTGGTTGGATAATGTCCCACAATAAATGAAAAGGAAAAAGACCTTGAAGTTTTCTGGTACAGGACCACTGGGGGTGGAAAATTTGGTCTTTCAACTCATAAAACTAACGTCTAAAAGTATGCTTCACTATTGATTCGGTGGAAACCAAGCTATAACACGAGACGTGATTTTTTGTCATCTCATAATGTAAAACTCTCGTGGTTTTGCTGGGTCAGTTGACTCGGTTCTCATGAGACAGTGGGCCGGGACATTAAAACATTAAACGTGTTATCTTAAATTTTTTTTATCTAGTATTTCCTTAAAAAAAAAAAAAAAAGAGAAGAAATTAAGAACCAAATTGTTTGCGGGTGGGCTATCACGCAGAATTAATGCACCCGGTTCCAGCTGGCAGGCACGATTCTATCACTAAACCATAGATCGATATTGATGATAAAGTTTTAAATTTGGAGTCAGGTTATAATTACATTATGATTTTTACTACTATAGCTACTAGAAGGTTGCAAATATGAGTGTAACTATAGTTAAAGAGACTTAAAATATCTTGACATTATAGCCTTAGTTTATGGTATGGCAAGACAAGGATCATGGACGCCACCAGCTTGTTGACAAATCACTACATTCTTGCAAGTGAAAATGCCACTCGTTTCTTGGTGATGTCAATATATAGCTTTGCTTATTAGGTGCTGATTCTGCGGCTGCTGCCAATTCCCACCTAACGACAATCATATGACGGCAAAAATCAATCTTCTTATTTTGCTTCCTTACGTTAACCAAAAAACTAAAAGGTATTATGATGGCTTTTGGGAAATTAACTGCTGGCAGATTCCTTCCATAATAGTGACATTAATCATAAAATCAGGATAAAGTTTTGTCAAAGTAGAAACTAATACAATAGAGGTAATCAACCATGATATATCAGGATCAAAAACTATAACGGTACATTCTGTACAAAAAAAATCAAAACTGTAAAATTGGACTGTATATAATTTGTATTGTAAAAAAAAAAAAAAAAGAAGCTTTCTTCTTCCAAACCAATCCGATTAGATGATAAATGAATTTGCTAAATGATACATGCGTTTTGGCTTCACAGTCTCCGGTAGCACCAAATCCAATTCCTGCTGCTAGAAAATGAATCCAATGTTTGATGCAACCATGAGCTAATGAACAAATCCTATGTTGTCATTCATGACACAGATTCACCTACCCTCAACTTCGGACCAAGTAAGAGACATTGAGGAAGAGTGACGAATATCTTGGAAAGTTGGGTGTGACGTATAGCTAAAATACTGAGAATATTCAGACAATATATCCCTTGATTTCAACTGTTGGAGCAAATAGGTATCCATATTCTCAATTTCTGAGTCGTCTACCTCATTCTTCCCCTCTAAAACATTCACCACCTGTCTCATTGTGGGTCTGGCCTTTGGTTCAGGGTAGGCACACAACAAACCCAAGTGCATTACCCTCTCCATTTCTTGCACATTGAAATCTCCCTTAGCCCTTAGCCTTTCATCAAGTGCACACTCAACTTGCCCTTGTACCATTAGTTGCCAAATCCACTCCACCAGAGGTGACTTACCCTCTTCTAAAGGTCTCCTTCCACACAAGACCTCCAAAATCAAGATTCCAAACATGTAAACATCTGTCTGAGTGGAAGCTCTTCCAGTCTTAATCACTTCAGGAGCCATATACCCCACTGTTCCAACCAATTTTGTGGTGCTAGCAACTTGATCATGGCTATGCATTCTAGCTAACCCAAAATCCCCAAGCCTTCCATTCATATCCTTATCAAGTAAAACATTGCTGGCCTTGATGTCCCTATGCACAACCTTAGCTTCCCACCCCTCATGCAAGTACAACACTGCAAAAGCTACATCTTTAAGAATCCTTATTCTGTCTTCATAACTTAACATCTTGCTCTCATCACAATCAAACACCCACTTGTCCAAGCTCCTATTTTCCATGTAATCATAAATTAACAAGAAATTCCCAACATCTTTCTTGCACCAACCTCTCAACCCTACCAAATTCCTTTGCTTCAGTCTCCCAAGGCTTGAAACTTCAGCAAGAAACTCTCGCAAACCATCATTTTCATGAGAAATGCGCTTCACAGCAACCTCCACCCCTCCTCTCAGAACACCCTTGTAGACTTTCCCATTCCCACCAACCCCAATCACATTCTCCTCAGAGAACCCTTTTGTTGCTGCCTCAATTTCTTCATACGCCATTCTATGTGGCCAATACTCCAACTCCCAATCTTCCATTTCCAGCCTCTTCCTTTCTTTCACACGCTTCCTCTGAATCAAAAACAGTGCCAACAAAACCAATAGACAAACAACAAAGAAAACTCCAACAGTAAACCCTGCAACAAGCCCCTTGGACTTAAAAATTGAATCCTTTGGAAGAACAAAAGAAGGTAACCCAATAGTAATAAGTTCATCACTTAATGAAAAATTCTCATTGCTGAAACTCCACCCCAAAATCTTATGGCTCTCAACTAATTGGCCAGTGGCACTAGTAAACCCAACAAACATTTCATCCTCAAAAACCTGAGATAAGTTGAGAGAAACATTGAACAAAGGCCTACTAGGCCTTTTCATACCCACCGGTGCCATGGTAACATTAACCCAAGAATCTTCATAGTCAATCCAAACTTGGTAATTCTCACCACTGTTAAGCGCCAATTCCTTAAAGGACTTGTCACCACCATCTGGCCAATACCCAGCATCATGGGAAACATAAGACTTAAGAGAGTTTATGTCAATCCCAACATGGTTGGCGTTGATGTCATCGAACTCTTGGTTCTGGAACACGTCGAACTCAACACCAAACACGTGGTTACTTGAGTTTCCGTTGTTGGTGAGGTTGAACAGACCGAGGTGTTGTGCTGAACTTGTGCCGTGGATGCCAGTGATAGGTGTGAAGATGAAAACTAAACCGTGCCCCGGAAGAGTGTCTTCAAACGGTGCCATGGCAAAGATGAAAGAGATGGAGAAAGGGTACACGTAAGAAGAGTTTGGTTTCTTGGCGGGGATTTTTTCTTTGTACAAGGCACGACCGACAGAGAAACTTTGCTGGTGGGTGAGTGTTAGAATTCGAGAGTCGATGGTGGCGTTGCCAAAGAGCAACACTTCAGAGGAGTTGAAGCCGTTGAAGACGAAATCAATGGCACATGCTGAGTTGAAAAGAAGGAGAATTAACAGAAGAAGAGGGTGTGTGTGCTTGTGTCTGATCATGTCTTTAGCGGAGAAGAAACAGAGGGGTGTGTCATGTGTGGGAAAAAAAGAAGAATGATTAAGTACAAAAGATGAAAGAGTTTTAACACGTACTTAAACTGAAGTAGGTGAGAGAGAGACTTGATAACGTAGGAAAACACTGGATTGGATGAAAAATAGGGGCCTTGGAAATTTCTCGAGTCAACTATTTGAACTCATTGATCATCATTTAGGAATTAAGTAATGTTGTTTATGTTAGACAGACGAATTATTATAAATCTTAATTCTTCTTCTACTACTTCCAAAGATATATCATTACTTTAAGAGTAAAATATGTTTGAGATATTTATAAAATTTAAAAAGTATTAATTTTGTTTTTATAAAAAAATTATATTAATTTTGTTTTTTTTTTTAAAAAAGATATATATTTTTACTGGCAATGATAATTCTGTTAGACTCTAATGTTAGAGGGTAATCTAATCTAGTCTAGTTGGTTAATTTATGCGTAATTTGATTATAAATAAATTTAAAAAAATTCTAACAGTTACACCCATAATGAGTTAAACAAATTCTGGTGGTTAAATATCCTAAATAAATGTAATTTTGCGTTCCTTCTTAAGCAATTTTCTTGCACTATCTTGTTAGATTAAGAAAAGAGAAAATGAAGCAATATGAGATTTTGATGTCTTTTGAGTTCTTGAAAAAGTTAAGAAAAAAAGTAATTAAGTTTATTAGTTATGTCAGAAAATCGTCTAATGGAATTACCATTAAAAATTAATAAAAATATTTTTTTTATTTTTTACAGGAATTAAATTAATATAAAAAATTATGAAGAAAAATTAATACTTTTAAATTTTTACGGAACCAAAAGATATTTTGTCGTTCTTACTTTACTCTATATTGACATATAAAATATTTTCAAACGTTAGACCGAATCAGTCTTAAAATTAAACAAGTAATCGAATTTTTCTTCTATAGACAAAATCAAATGAAAGACAACCATACGCGATAACGTTATGCCAACGAATCTTCTTGATGAGAGGCTATTGATTATTGAAAGAATTTAAGTTTAAAATGAAAATTAGAATTAAAATCTTTTTATTTTCGATTAAAGAGGATATTGATTTCAGGCAACCCATATGACTATATCACTATTTTTTTTAGAACACATATATCACTATTTACTCTACTTAAAAACAAATACATACTACAACCTATATATTTGTGTTTCTGTATTTTGTTTATTTAGTCTATTAACTCATCGATCAGGTTCAATGTCTTCTTTATTGTGATTTTGCATTCAAGCAGCAATGTATCAAATGGTTAAGATGAGGAGAGGTGATATTTTTTATGTTGTTTTAGATATATTTAAATTTGATATTGAATAATTAAATATTATCAGATAAATTTTTTTACATGAGAGCCAAAAGAATCAAGGATCAAAGAGTAGGAAGGAAAATGATTGATAAGGTCCGGATAAAATCTTATAATACTCATTCTCTAACTCGTATTTAAAAATAATATTTATATTCAGTTCCATAATTACACGAATAGTCATTTTAATTTTCATCCTCATATCCACTTTATACCTATATACTCATATCTAGTTATGACTCACATTTTACTTTTATATAAGATTAATAATAATAAATTAATGAACAAAATTAATTAAAACAATTATTATAAATATAATAAAAATTCATTCTTAAATAATCTAAGCATAGCATTCAAAGCATATATACATAATATTAAAAACAAATAAATAAACACAATATTGATTCATCCAAACTCAAATTTTAAATAAATAAAATTACAAAAATGATAATTTAACATAACGAATAATCGTTAATATTCTAATTACTTAACAAAAACTTTTTTCCACTCTCTAACAATGATACGACTAGAGATTAAAAACTTAAAGTATTTATCATAAAAAAATAATTATTTTTTAAGATAATATATATATATATATATACGGAGTAGATTGAGTATTATTATCCTGATATTCGTATCATACTCGTATATAAATTTGTGAACATATATTCATAATATTATAGATAATTATCCATCCGATTGTAGATATTTTTATAAATATCCATGATCCCTATACTTTATCAGAGAGTGTATGAAAAGAAAAATAGGAAAATCGATGTATTTTTATAAAATATAAAATGCCAGGCTTCGTAGGTCAAAATGAACCCGTGAACTTACTTTTTTGGTGGCATTCACCAAAACTAAAATTTATCCGTTTGAAACGTGTAGCCTTAGCATGACAATTGACATCTATATTTCGTGAAAATAACTACATAAGGCAGCGGCATGCCGTCAACGAAAAAGAAAAATAACTGTAGATGACCTGTCAATGCTTGAACGGAATCACTAGACAAGTGCTGTTTCCTCTCTTCTCTTCATCAATGTCTCCTTCTGTGCCCGTCACTTTCACTTCAGTACATATGGAGACTATGGGAGTTAAGAACCATATAATAAACCGCAAAGTTTATAAGACCTTTAATTTCAATATGGATACAAAGAAAAATAATCCAGATGAGTTAATTAATTATCAATTCAAATTTTCCTTCTTTCTCATCCTTATGTAAGTATATCTAAACAACATTCTGTTATGTTAAAAAAAAAACATTTTGTTATAAAGGGATACTAGTAAGGGAGAAAGGGAGAAATGAGCCCTACAACTAAGGATTTGAGGCATTTGAGATGTTGAGTAATAGCTGGAATAGGCCTATCGGAAAACAAATTTAGTTATTTGAGATGTTGAGTAAAGATAAATATTTGGAAAGCTTCCCAAAATCAAACGCCAACATATTGTCTCAAATGTTGAGGTTTAGGATCCAGTGAAATTCGTGTAATTGATGTATTGTCCAATCTTTTTTTACATCTTTCATGTTGAGCTTCAGGGTAGAAATTAGAGTGTGTTTAATTTTGTGTTGGAATAATATATAGTGGAGTTTTCTCACTTTTCAAGATAAGAAAATAAAAATAAATCTTTTAATTGTTGCTTTAGAATGAAAGTTTATCCAAACATGCTTTTAGTAATTTTGACATTCAAGTTTGTATCTAAACACAAACAGTCAAACTAGCTCACTTTCTTTTACACTCTATCACTTTAATTTTTTCTCAAATTATACATGATGCAACTTTTTTTTCTATTCTTACACTAACTTTTCTTTATCTTTGAAAACATTATAATGATACCTCATTATATATTTAAAACATTACAATGAAACTTCTTTACATAATACACTAAGAGCCTTACGATTGAAAAGAAAGAAAAGGGAGCGAAGAGATTCTTTGTTAGATAAACTTAAAGCTGAGATACTCTTATGTTGTGTTTAGTAATGTAGATTTTGAAAGAAATAATTTGAGGGAAAGATGAAGGTGAAAAAAAAAATCCATGCTCCCATCATTGGGTCCATCCAGAATGCTTTAGACCTGGGCAGGAGAGTGTCCTTGCGGCGCCATGCCCTCAAAGGATATTTATTTTCTGCACCCTCATTATTGTATCCTTTATTTTCTATTGTATTTTAGAAAGTTGATTTCAAAAATACAAAATTTTATTTTAGAATAAACTTTTTGTGATACAATAGCAGGTGCATGATGCAATAACCCCCTCAGAAAATCCGATTTATGTGCAAATTTCCTTGCCAAAATGGGTTGAAGCTCCAACACTAGACACCTTATTTTAGATGTCCCTCATTTGGGTCTTTCCTCGCTGCTTGCTAGCGATGCTGCGGGTATTTTCCACCTAAGGCCTTAGCTTTTTTGTTTCTTTCTCCTTGTTAATAATAATAATAATAATAATAATAATAATAATAATAATAATAATAATAATAATAATAATAATAATAATAAATTCCTCCATTTCAAACTACTTTAAAAAGTGAAGAAATGAAAAATATTGATTGATTTACAACAAACCGTTCTGCACTAATAGTATGAACGGGAGAAAGAAAGAAAAAAAAAACATTAATTTTAATTTACAAAAAATTTGCCTACAAAGTTATTCTCTCCATACTAAGTAGCTGCAAATCAGCAATAAACAAATGAAAAAAGCATAGGTCAGGTAGCTATAGGATTCAAACTTGTGAGTTCAGAAAAAACAAACAAACTTGTACTTTTGTGAAAAATCTCAACTACTCTCGTTCTCTCTCAATAATAACAACAATAATAAAATTCTTCTTTTTAATAAAATGTTATTCCAATTTTATTTTATTTTATCTTGATGATTGATTCTCACACCTCATTTCTCAGTGCAGCATATATGTCATTTAAGGTACATATTTATTATTTTCTTTCACCTTTTAACAACTATATAAATAAGATAAATACAAGTTATAACCTCCTTTCTTTGTATTTTCTCTGGTATCAATCAACTTAAAAATCTTCACTTTTCTTTTCCTCTCTTTCCTTCTTTTCTCTTCATTTCTTTTTTACTTTCATGATAAACCAAACAAACTATTGATAAAGTTGACCCAGCAGCCGGGTCCTGGAAAATATCATTTGGGTTGTTGATAACAAAATCTAGCATTACATTTCATAATAACGAGTCAAAGGACAACAAATCTAGCATTATATTTCATAATAACAAGTCAAACGACAACAAATCTGGCATTACATTTCATAAAAAGGTGGTTTTACACTGATCATCGATAAAAATTAAAGCTATAATAAAATTAATATATCCGATGAATGTCATAAGTTTAGGAGATTTTATAAAATCAAATAAGTACAAATCCTAGTATTTTTTTCTTAAAAGGATTTTTTGTTTGATTTCTCAATAAGAATTTTGTAGTTATAAATTGATTTTTCTTTCAAATAATATCAAAGTATAATTTAATTAGGTGTGCAATGCCTCTATTTCTTTTGGGAGGTTTGTCATCGTACGCTCCCAACATCCAGGCTCACGAGGTCAAACTTACACACACTGCTATTATTGTTTCTTGCAGCCAGGGATGGAACTAGAAAAAATGGTTAGGGGTGATAATTTTTCACAAAATAAGTAAAATTAACAATAATCATCTTCTACTATTAGTTGTTTAAAATTTAGACTAATGAAAAATAAAAGATCAGGTATCCCATAAAAGTAAATATAACTACTTTCGATGTAAAGAAAACACATGCAAAACAAATTATTTATTTTCTACCATGGAGATCATGATGTTCTTTGATTCTTTATTTGATACAACTCTTTCAAAATTTATTTTTGTAGTAAGTGTTTTTTTAATATTATTTTCAATATATAAAGCTAAATTATCTGCAAAAACTCATCTTAAATTTTATTGTGAAGCCTTATTTTCACAATCTTTATGTCTGGAAAAAGGTTTTGTGAAAATGATTAAAATTGGAAGAGTTAAAAGAAGACAAATTACTCTATCAACCAAACGACAAAATGTTGATTTTTCTGAAAACGAAATACTCTACACAATTCAGAAATTGTTGAAAATGTCTTAAAATTGATCAAAATATTTTAAAACATCAAGCTGGATCATAATGTTGCAATTGAAAAAAATTCATTGGATAATATTTTACAACTAAACTGCATATGTAATCAACTTTGAAGGATTTAAAATTATTTTAGAACTTAAAGCTGCGTTAAGAAGTTCAATGTTTGATTTTTTTTTCAAAAACAAACATAAAAATAATATTGAAAAATAATCTAACAAATAAAGATCAAATAACAATTAAAAGTCGAAAGGCAACAATTTAAAAATAAGAATAACATAATATTTAAGAATGACAAGTTAAAAAGCTAAATAATATAATATTGTTCTATTATATAATTTTTGTTAGTGAAATATATAATAGACAAAGTGTAAACATAATATAATAGCTGAAGGACAAACAAAATGTATAACAGTTTCTCTTCCTAATATATAATAGACAAAGATAAAGATAAAAATACTTTTCTGAGTTTTCTCTTTTTCTTTTATCGGGATATATAAGTAATAACCAATGATTTCAAAACTAAGAACAAATATGGGGAAGGGGGGAGAAAAGTTTTTAAAACATTTTTCAGAATAAATAAAAAATTTGCATAAATAGTAGTAATATTTTATCCTCTTTTGACCCTCACTTATATCAATCAAATCCTTATATATATATATATATAGAAATTTGCATATTGCAGGGTGATTTGACTGATTTCCTACCCCTCGTGGCCATTATTTTCCGTGACGACACTCTAGAATTATACTTTTGCATATCCGTACTCTACTCAGTTTGAATGACTTAGGTTCAAAAGTGATTTTTGAATTAAAAAATAAGTTTAATATTTACATATGATTTATTTATAAATTATTATTTGAATTATTTTAAAATTAATATATTTATTATATATAATAAATTATAATTGGATGACTTATAAATTTTTTTTATAATGTATAGCATTTTTTTCTTAAAAAATTACGGATAAGAGAATAATATGTGATTGTTTTTTGATAATTGTTACCGTGTCAAATATAAAATATTCTAATTTCCTTTACTATATTATTGCATTTGTTATGTGTTGTATCAAATATTCTAAAATATTTTCATTCTAAGTTATAGACTTAATTATAGTAGTGTATAAAATATTATATGAATTAGATTATTAATAACAGTTTTTAATATTCATAATAATGAAAACTAAGTTAGAATTTCACAATAATTCAAACTAACTTATGAAATTAAAATATTTTTTGAAACCCCCAAAAATACTGCGATTTATTATGATTTCGAGAATTACTTTGTATATCTTTGTACACATGTTTATTTAATCAAAATTTACTAGTAATTATAATTGTAATTGTAATTTGATTTGAATTATAATTATAACGTAGAGTCAAATAATTTAGAGTTTATGATGAGGGGGAATTAGGATTACTTATTATAAGGTCAGATTGCTGTATTTATTCTTAATATTTTGATTTCGTATTTTTTATATTAATAGATCAATTGTTAGAAAATTAGAGGAAGAGGTTATGCTATAAATATATGAAAATGTAGAACCACATACACACATTGCATTCTTAGAAAGATTTCTTAAAATATAAAACAATTTATTCATAATCTTACAATAGTTTAAACCGTAACATAATTCTAATAAATTATAATAAAGTTAGATTTCAATCCCTTTCTTTACAAGCTGTGTCTACGCAAGGCTTACGTGTAGGTTGTTGATGTCGGATGCAAAGACAGATAATCATAGTATCAAACAAAAATTAAAAACAATATAAAATGTCTTATAAACAGTATTCAGCCACTTTAATTAAAAGTTAGAAAAGTATAATATTTATGCACTTTTTCAGTCACGTTTAATCATAAATTATTATTTAAATTATTTTAAAAATTAATAAATTTATCATATATAATATATAACTAAAATTATTCACATATTCAAATAATAACATAATTTTATAAAATCATATAATTTTCATTATCTACATGAAATAGATTTTTTCATGAAATAGATTTGGCTGATCTATTCCATACATGTAAGAGAAAAATCTAACTTGATTTTGTTAAAAAATAGAAAAATCAGAATTTAACGTACATATTCAATCAAATAGGTACATTATGTCAAAATTTAAAATTCTATGTTGACAATCTTTCTTATTTCTTACTTATTTATATTATTTTTTTAATAAGAAATTGGCAGAAATTTAAGAAAGCAGTGAAGTTATAAAAAAAGGAAAAAATAGATGGAATGAAATTTCTCTTACTTTTGACATAAGGAATCCAAAGACCCGTTCGACGAACTTTTAATAGATAATCTTTTTTTTTCTCAAAGTTAAAACCGTGTTCTCAGCGTCATCTTTCCACTTGCTCAGTTTTCCTAGATTCTAAATGTACCTCCTACGGGTATGTAAAAAAATGCTTTTGGATTGAACTCATCGAATTAAAATTGAATTATTTTTTTTAAAATTAGTTTAAGAAAAAATAAGTGTAATATTTCATAAAATGAATTCAGTTAATCGAATTATTTTTATAAAACTAGTTCGGTTAAATACTTTTTTATTTAAAAAAAATTTAAAAATTAATTCGAAAACCAATTCCAAACAGGTTCAGTTATTAGAATCAGTTTAAAACTGATTAAAAATTAATTCAATTAAAAATCAATTTTTTAAAACTAATTTAATTTTAAACCAGCTTCTAAATCAGTTTGACTATTTAGATATAAAACTGAATTGATTAAAACAATTTAAAACCGGTTTGATTCGATTTTTGTACGGAACTAGTTTTTGCACACCCTTACCTCTAAGATAAAGTAACAGTGACATCCACGTTTTATTGTTTCCTTTAATTGCTAGAAAATTTTAAATTTTATTATTATTAGAAGTAAAATGTAAAATTATGCGGTATTTTCTTCGGGATTGAAACGAAATGATACCCTTTACTTACCCAAACCTAACTAATGGGCCTGATCTTGAAATCTAGGCCTTTATATTTTCAAGGTGGGTCGAGGTAGTTCAGTACAGGTCCAACATATACACTCATACAATATTAACAAGACGGCTGTTGCTTCTCGCAGCGTCAAGTTGTTTCTTGCATTTTGTTTCAAAATGTTTTTTTTTTTTACTTTTTAAATTAGTCATTTTGAAAGCCAAAATCTATAATTACTCTGGAACATAATTTTACTTTCTCGATTTATCATTCTGGAAGCTAAAAAAGAAATGCATGAAGCAATTTAGAGGTGTAGAAAACAACAACCTCACAAGACTATAAAGAAAAAAGAATTCCGGGATCAAATTTCGATCGTGCGTCTTATCAATCTTCTTAAGGCCCATTTTATTTTATTTGTACCCTGTTTATTGTCTTTACATCTTCCAGTTTATTAGTTAGTTATTAGTTAAAACTAATTAAAAATTACGAAATTATGAGAGGCTCTTAATAAAAAGTGAGACCCAAATATTTATAATTTTTAATAAATTTTAATCAATAATAAAGTATATACAAAAGAGTGTATTATTATCATTTAACTTAGTGTACTAGTGCAGTAAAAAAAAAAAAAGCTTAGTGTACTAGCAACATATTATTTGCCCCTAGTGCAAAAATACATTCTGAAAACTGATTTTTGAAATATGAAAAAAATAGCAAACTAGAAAGACAAAAAAAGAAGATTAAAATAGAATTCCCCTCTTCTCTCCCTCCAAAGTCCAAACATTCCATAGCCATTATTCTATGTGGTGTTGTGCCAAAGCCATTTCGTTTGACTACGCATAAAAAATGAACCAAATGTCAACCTTATAGACGTGTTTAATCATCAAAACTCGTAAAAAGTGGAGGGGAGCCGTTTTATTGATCATCGATAGCTGTCATCACGATTATTCACTCCTTTAATTACGAGTTTGATTTTTCAAGTTCATCAACCTTGTAGCTCATATTAAATATTTATAGCTATTGTTATAGGCATATGGCTAATTACTACCTTTAAGGTATTGATTAAAGAATTAAAATAAAAAATATTTATTATAAAAATTATAGGAATACATAAAAAAATTATGACTAGTGGAATTTATCACATTCTAATAATTTTTTTTTAGTTTCTTAATTAATATTTTAAGAACAATGATCATTCGTCTTATTGTATCATCCACAAATTTAATACATTTATCCCAGAATATGATTAACGAAAGGTGTGATTTACCGTATTAATTCAAATATATAAATACTAGAGAGTGTACGTGGTTATTTCTGTTTCAAAATTTGTCTTGCACACAAAACAATTAGAAAATACGAATATCGCATTGCTTAGCCGGTGGTTAGTTTTCATAATCACTTAATGTAGAAATTGGGTTATGATTAGACATAACATAAATCATAGTTGGAACTTGTATAATTTGGTTCTGGAGCAAGAAAGAGGTTACTCTGCTTAGCTGTTGCTTTAGAAAATGGGTGGCGTCTTTCTCTTATTATCTATCATGCTTTCAAGAGTTTCACGTCTTGAAAGGGAATGAGGCCAAGTACTTGTTGACTTATAAAAGAAACTCAGACGTTCATATTAGTGACTCTATTAATAGTGGAAGTTTGTTATGACAAAGACTAAGCATGCATATAAAAAATGTTAATCATTGTACTTAATAAGATTCTTCATTTTTATTTTTATTGCTATTAGACAAGACAGTTTAATGTTCTTACTTTTGGAAAACAAAGAATGTTACTATTATTTAGTATTGATTGTTATTAACTGAATAGTGTTTAATTATCTCTTCGAGAATAGGATTCTGCCGTAAATGTAAAACTTACCAAAGATAAATAAGTAGTAAGATTTGTATAAGTAGCCAGTAAATCATTGTGGTCCTTCATTAATAACTGTTTAGAATATACTTTTTAAAATATTAAATTATCATTTGCAATAAGTACAACAGGAGGATTAAAAGATTACCTTATACATATCCTGGATAAGGGAAACATAACTGCGCAAGAAAAAGATATGACAATCCATTTTACTTTTTTTTTTTCCGTAGCGTAAAAAAATCACTTAAGTAATTCATGGCTGCCTGTTTGCTTCAAGAGCGTATATTTATTAGGTTAAGTTTTGCAAGATTACAAATAAATTTGCTAATTTTTATAATAGTAATCTTATAAACATATTAATAATGTTTAATGATTGATCGATAAAGTAAAAGTTAATTTTCACACTGATATAGTCATTATACTCTAGATAAATTAGTATAATAACATTCTTAATATGTGTATGCAAGCACATTAATAAGACCCAATTAAGTTCTGAGAAAAAGTTTCAGAGACACCTTTGTAAGTAGTAATGTATCCCTGTGATTGCAGCACTGGTTGCTTTGCTAATCTGTTTATTTTCTATGGTTCAATTTTCATTATTCATTTTTTTATAAGATCAAAATAAATTAAAACATTAGCATAAGCTGAGTATATAAGTGGTCCTCTACGAAGCAAAAAAGAAACAAAAATAAAAGTGGTCCTCTTACAATAAAGAGCAAAGTTTGAGCATTTAAGTACTTGCTGAGGATGTAGTACGTAATTAGTAATTAGTTCACGTAATCGTGTTGGAAAATCCTGGATAAAGAGAAAATGCAAAAATAAAATAGATTGGAGATGCGTAATTAATAAGATAGATATGAAATTCAGATATTAGCAAACTTCTATTTTATTCATATTCAAAACGTAAGATATGGTGTCCTATATATATACTCGTGGTTGTGGAATTGCAAGAGTGGCATGGTATGAACTTGCTTGTATATTACAAAAGCAGACGAAACTTGGAAATTAAAGCAACTACTTCAAGAGATGCATGATTCTGAAAATAAATCCAATGAATTGAGAAATTCATATTGGAATCGATGGTTGTGGGGACTCTCTTCCACAAATGAAAAACCCTGTTAAATAAATTTATAACTGATTATCAAAGTGTCACTGTCTGATAAGAAAATCAGAATTTAAAGTTTGGAAAACGGATTATTAAAGTATTCTTTTGGTACATGATAAGTATTGTGCGGTAAAAAGGAAGTTGACACATTGGATTGGACTCATCTTCAAACTGAATTTTAGATGTTTTAATTTTAATTAAAAAAAAATTGTGCAGAACAAATATTTTTTTCAAAAAAAAAGTTTTGACATCATGAATGTTTTAACTAGATGTATTATTATTAAAAGAATTGACCTTTTTTATTTAAATATGATTTAAGTAGTAATCTAATATTATATTAAAAAGGATATTTTTCAATACTTGTACAAATAAAACGTTACTCGTTATTACCTTCATGATTAAGGAAACAAAATCACATTTAATTTTTTTTTCTCATTTTGATTAAATAATTAGTTTCTTACTCAAAATTTAATTTCCATAACATCTTCCATCATAACTATTGTCTATATGAAATTTGAGTATGTAATTCCATCATCAATTTAATGCATTTTCTTTTACTTTTGTGCTTTATTTATGGGATTTGATTGACATATGCTGATGGTGTATTTTTTTTACATGTTCAGCGTAGTAATAATAAGATGTTACATCTTTTAAAAGTTTTACTCTTATTTTAACTATTTTAAAAGTCACATACATTATGAATTATAATTGGTTGATAATGTAAATATTTACTCTCTTGTTTGTATTGTTCAACCTTTATTTGACATTTTCTTCTTTATTTCATTTATTACTCCCTATCATAAAAAATATCTGTAATTAACTCTCATATACTGTATTTTCTTAATCACCATTTAATGTTTTTGAAACTCTCTTTCATACGAACAACTGGTTGTATTGTTTTTATACTACATGTACTATTTCTTAATGAAGACAATTCTACTTGAATCTAGTATGATATTGTAGGTAATAAAAATTTTTCTTCAAATATTTAGTAGAGTTACATATTCAAAATTCATATCCAACTCAAGAATACTGATGAAGTTGCAAAAATTATAAACTAGTTGATTCACACAATCAGTGTTAAAATGCTTACATTAGTCCTAACAAATGACGATGATGTGCAACGCCCTTCCCATGAATTCTGTAAGTTGTTATTAAGTAAAATCAAATTTAATCAATGACTAACTTGCCTAGGATTGATTTTATCATTTAGTTTTTGTACACATAAGGGTTGGTTTCTGTAAAAATGTTATTTTCAGCTGAAGTTAGTGGAAGAAATTCGGGTGTCAATTGTGTCAGCAATTTGTTGTATTTTCTCATTGTGCGTAGGCTGTTAATGAGTGAGGTTTTGAAGAAAGGGATCGGAAGACAACGAAACTATTCTGCAAAAAGAAGCAACAATACTGACGATAAGTTTTACTAAATGAGAAAATTACTCTCTATAATTCTAAAAGTAGCACACTTAAGTTGGAAACCAGCAAATAACGGGTTAAAAATATGGGACAATCACTTTGTATACAAATCTTGATTATGTTTGGAAAATACAGCTGAAATAATTTTACATGCTTGCTAAGTTGCTAACAATTAAGTTTGAAAGAAAACTAATTTTGCTCCGGACGGCATAACAAAATGAAAATAAATATCTAAATATAAGAGTTTCTTTGAAGTGGATGTGATTATAAGTGTTAGTTTTTAATGTGAAGTTTAATTATTTTTTAACTTGGTCATAAAATTATTTTAGCTCAACTTAAAAAGTCATTAAATTTTAGTTTTTAATTACAATTCAAATTCTCAATATTTTCGTCAATTTAAAAGATCTACATATTAATTATCACCATTTATCATTATCATCATCAAATAATATCCAACTAGAATTAGAACTATTGTTATGTCTTATTATTACTTTTATTTGCATGACAATTATTACAATTATTCGTTAATATAAGTAATTATTGTCGTTATTATTATTATTAGCATCATTAATTACCATTACTAAAAATGAAAATAAGTTAAATTAGATTAGACTTTGATATATCTAAGTCTAACTTATTTACAACATGTTTGTTTTTCTATTCCAAGCCTTCAAACCAACTTTTAAGTAAAAGCAAGGGATTGTTGCTCATAAGCTTGTTTTGGAACATGTGTCAACAAATTCAACTCTTACATAAAAATGTTCTTTTTTGATAAAAAAAATATACTTATACTCCCTTTCTTTTATTTTAATTCAATTGAATTAAAATATCTTAAAAAAATAATTAATTAAAATATAAAAAAAGTAATAAATGTATGAAAAAATAAAAATTAAACTAAAATTACAGGAAAAAATATAAGAGAACCAAATTGGTATATTAAACATTATAAAAGAGGACAATTACAATTTAACCTTTGTTTTTTTATTGATATTCCTATCCTACCCCTCCCTTTACAGCCCACCCCCGCGTTCTTGTTCCTCAACTCACGACATACCCCAAATTGTTGTTATCATCATTAAGTTACAAGAAAAATTATTTTGTATATGCTTTGAACTAAAAAAATATGATATTGAAATAAATATAGAAATTAAATTTCATAAAAATAGTACAATCTATAAAATAAATTTTTTTGATAAAAATACACTAATAAGATCAAACATTCAGTTAAATTAATTATTTTGATTCTTATAAAAAAAATAATTAGTATGGTAGTTTTGATTATTTTGTATGCATATCAAATTAATTTTAAGATTAATTAGTCTGGTGTTCATGGCATGTCTCATTCCACCAACTCAATCTAATTAGAGAGGACTTATAACAAATTCAAGTTTACAAAATAATTTTGATGTATTTTGAAGACATGTTTAATTATATTTTGAGTCGCCCTAATCCATCTAGTATATTATTTTAAAACAGTTTATTTTTAAATAATTATGTATTAATAGTTCTATTTCTTAACTTAACAAATAATATTTTTATCTAACATAAGATTATATTTATTAACATCATTTATCTTAAAATATATATTATATATTATTTAACAGTACCTATTTAAATCTAGAATTTAGTTATATATAATATTATGATTAATATGTTGTATCTACAAGTCAAGTTGAATCAATTTTTGTCTTAAATATTTATTGAGTATTAACTGGGTTCAGTTTAAATTCACAAATTTGAACCTATAAATATTTGGGATTAACACGGATAAATTTGTCCCATCTATTAAGAAAATTCGGATAATTGATTAATTTTGTCCATACACTTTACATTAATCGACAATTTCATTCCTATATTATGGATATAATTAATTTATTCTATAAATACGTAAATGCATCCATAATTTAGTTTATCATCAAGTCTCTTTCGTTTCCTTTAACTTTGAGTGTCAACATGACACGTCTTTAATGGTGTGGCAAATCAACATTGTTTTGAACTAAAATGTCATTATTTTTATTATTTTGATTTAAAAATTTACAAAAGATAAGACTATTTTGAGAAGAACTCTCTTCTTCCTAATTTCCTAATAATATTTTATTTTGCAGCATGTACCATTAAAGTGTAATTTTTGTTCAATATACATAGTTAACACATCATTTTCATTATCAAAGGAAGTTAAATCATTCTCAAAACCTATTCTTGATATCACATAAATACCTTTCAAAATTGACTATATCCACTACAATCCTTACACAAGTAATGGATACTCCAAACATTCATCCGATCAATCTCCAATGCAAAAGGAGAAATCAAACAAAAATGAAGGTCACAAATCAAACGCCACCATGGGTCGTCACATTGTCACGACCACCAATGAAGCAAAGATGAGAAGGAGAAGAATAAAGGTAACACTCATAACTTAGCCCCTCTCACAAAAGGTAAAAAGGAAGAGGATTAATAAATGATTATTTTTTTTGGTGCCTTAATAAAAGATTGACAATTTGGTTTGTATATATCAAACTTAACATGTGACTTTTATTTTCACAATGTAGATTTGTCATGTTATTTTTTACGTGTCACGTTGACAAAAACATTAATAAAAACATATAAAACTATCGATACATTTACAAAGATTGAGAACTAAGTACATCTTTATTTTTTTAGTTGCAAACTGAGTTTGGAGCAAAATGAAGTTTACAAAAGCTTTCAAATTCTTTCTTTTGCAAAATTGAATTTGTGGACCATTAGATTTAGTTTGAAATTCATGCACCTCATATTGAACTGATATTTAAACTACACTAAATTGATTATTTTCATATTACATGAACTAAATAGACGCCAAGTGTAAAGTACCACAAAATTGGTTATTTACCTAAAACAGACCATAACAAATTTCCACACTTTTAAACATATTTTCCCCACCTGTAAATATTCCATTAATGTTTCTACTACGGGATCGTCACTTTTCAGAACCAGCGGCAATAAATATTAAAAATTTACGTATAAATATCACTTGAAATTTTTTATCCCAGATTTCTTCCAAGTCTCAGATTTCAGAAAACGCAGATTGTCTCTGCTAAAAACCCTACCGGGTGAATTAGAGGAATAAAAAAAAACTTAGATTCATCCCCTGTTTCGAAGAAAGGGTTTTTTTTTTTTTCTAGGGACCCAGTTTTCGTTTCAGTGCCGCACAATTGAGTTTCTGTTGGCTTTTCTAAATGCACGAGTTCGATTTGATTTCGCCCTGCTCCTGCTACTTCGTTTTTCGTTGCTGTTCAAACACTCACTGATAGAAAAGTTCGAGAATTGGTTTGGTGAGTTGGAAGTGGGATTGGCATTGCTGAAGTGCAATTTTATTGAAATGAGGGACGTTTTGATGAGAGGGCAATGAAAGGGGCGTGAGAGCTTAGAAATAATAAGATGAGTGGTGGGTCATTGGGTATTCGTTCTGGGAGTTATGGGTCTTTGGAGAAGCAGCAGCTGCAGCTACAGAACAATGGTGTGTCGCTTATTCAATCAGCACGCAAACCCCCCAAGACGCTGAAGGAGAAAGACAGGTTCTTCCATTGGATCTTCAAGTTTACTGGCAGAAAGAAGGTCGGAATGCTCTTTCTCTTTACCATCTCCGCTGCTGTTTTCATCTGGGTTTTGTACGTTGGAAAAGGTTCCTCAATTTCTCACACTTTTTCTACTTCATTTGATATCTAACTATTTTGTTTCAATTATTAATGTAATTGTGTTGCTGGCTTGTGTGGTGGATTCTGTTACTTTATCATGTTGCATGGGGAATATCAAACATTGGTTTGAATTTGATTGATTGGTTATAGGAATGCATGCCATGTGTCTTGCTGAAGGTGGATGAAGAAAGCATGTTTTGTGATTCTCATGATTTCAGCTTTAATTTTAGTGATATGGTTTGCTTTCAGGTGAAGATTCACAGGAGGGAAACAGTGTGCATAACACTAGTGTTAATGGCAATATGTCTATAGGTGATTCTCCATCTTTGATCGCTAGAGCTAATATCATGGGCTTCACTACAATTTCAGTACTACCTCCTCCTCCCCCGAGCTATTTTCTGGGTTACACTCTTCCTTCTGGTCATCCCTGTAATAGTTTCACACTTCCTCCTCCACCAGCAGATAAAAAGCGAACTGGGCCACGGCGTAAGATCTTGTTTTACTATATTGTTTCTGCAAATATCTTTTGTTAGGTAATTTTATGAGGATGTTTCTTGAGCTAGGATAATTTATGAGGATATAGAAGGCATATGAATATTTTAGGTTACTTAGTGTTAGTGGTATGATCCTGAACATTTTGGCTTGTTTGTGTTTCAGCATGCCCGGTATGTTACCTTCCCATGGATGAAGCCATTGCACTTGTGCCAAAGTTTCCGTCACCTTCTCCAGTACTTAAGAACTTAACATTTATCTATGAAGAAACTCTTATCAGGGATGGTGAATTTGGTGGTTCGGACTTTGGTGGATTTCCTACTTTGAGGCAGAGAAATGAATCTTTTGATATACGGGAGTCAATGAGTGTGCACTGTGGGTATGTTTCGTGATTTGTTGGATGTTTCCCTTCTGTATATCTATGAGTACTGAAGAAGGTTGTTTGTGGTTATAATTTGTTTGTTTCAGTAATAACGGTATTTCTCCTATCCTTTTACTTACATCTGTCCATGCTGCATCTACAATGATGCATGTGTACATCATTCAGATTTGTTAGAGGAACTAAACCTGGCCGCAACACAGGATTTGACATGGATGAAGATGATCTCCTTGAAATGGAGCAGTGTCATGGTGTAGTTGTTGCATCAGCCATATTTGGTTTGTATTTGTGGTTTTTGCTTTCACTTAGATGTTTAATTTGGCATGTTGCTGATGAATTATATCTGTTGTTCAGGAAATTTTGACGAGATAAATGAGCCAACAAATATAAGTGATTATTCAAAGGAGACAGTATGCTTCCTTATGTTTGTAGATGAAGAAACAGAGAAATATTTGAGGAGTTCTGGCAGGCTGGGAACCAGCAAGAAGATTGGATTGTGGAGAATTATTGTTGCTCATAATCTTCCTTATACAGATGCAAGACGCACAGGGAAGGTGAGAGTTATATGTCAGCAAGCACCATCAAGAAATTAGCATGTTGGTTGTTAGTCGTATACTCATATTTGTTGCTGAAGCTTCAAATAATTATGTTTTTCTTTATGATCTGATTATTGCTTTTCTTTTCATTCAAATATAATTTTGCCTTTTGGTTTGAATTGAAAATAACAAAAATATCTCATTCAGAAACTGTTGTATTTTCTTGCTCATAAAGTAGTACTTTAATGTAATTGTAACGTAAGTTACCTTTTCTGCAGATTCCTAAGCTTCTGTTGCATAGAATGGTTCCAAATGCCCGCTATTCTATATGGCTTGATGGAAAGCTTGAGCTTGTTGTTGATCCATATCAAATCCTTGAAAGGTATATCTCAGTATTGCTCTTTAATACTATATACTGATTCATTTTACCCGTGAAAGTAGCATTTCAGTCCTACATCTGTACATCGTCTGATATGGATTCACCTTTCTAATTCTTGTTGCGATAGATACAGTATACTGTCTGTGCAGAATTGACTCAATGATTTTATTTCCACCTTAATGGTACTGCTTACAACTACAGATGCACTAGGAGTTGTGAGGCTTGATATATGCCAGTAGTATGTTTCTTGGTTTTACCAAGAACGGTTATTTGTGAATTTTTTATTCAGTGTCACAATTGCATGATATTGTCCCGTGTAGTTGTTGCCCTTAACTTATCTTTCAGGTTCTTTCTGTCATAACATGGCATTGAAAATTCTGGAAGTCCGACTATGTGATTTTCTTCCCACACAAGATGGCATCTTATTCTTTCTAAACTACCAAAGGCGTCTATATTTGTCTTTAATTGAGATGTTGTGGTGAATGTCAGTATGAGTTCTAATGAAGAAAACTTATAACTAGTCTTACAATAGAGTTTGTTGCATTTAATATGGTTGCTAAAACTCAAGATGTGGAACTGCCTCTATTACCTATTTCAGTGGATTAAATACGAGTAGTTAGTCTTTAAAGGGCATAGCAATGAAAAGTGAGAATAACTTAAATCTGAAACTTAATAAACCCTATTCTGGTCCTGGTTCAAATTTATCCTCCATAAAGGAACAGTAGCTCTATTGAGCTCCTAATAAACCACGTCTGAGTCATTTACTGTCTTCCTTAACTTCCAGCTCCTAAAATACCATTTAGATTGCTCAATCTAGAAATTCCCATCTGGGCTAACAAAGCTATGCTCACACAGAGTACATGCCCAAGACATGCTGTGTAAATCAAAACAGTTCCGTGTATAAGATTAGATCAGAGATCTTCATCTCCGCTTGCTCTTATTATGAATTAGGATAATAAATTGTCTCCATGCAACATAGGCATTTCTTCAAATTGCTATTTCATCAACATTAGTACTCATCAGGAGCTAGCATAAATAGAGTTTTCAGTTGTCACCTTGTAGAGCTTACCACTAGGACATTTTTTTATAGGATTATAGCTTCATTGTTTCTGGTTTGAAGTACTAGAATCTTGGCAATTGCCTACTTTAGTGTATAAAACTATTATTTGGAAACTAAAATTTTATAATTAGCAGCTTCTTCTGTCCACTGCTCTATATGTTGGTTTTACCATTTCCTCTTTAGATCCTTCTCTTCCTCCTGTTCTATGCCAAGTCTTGTTTTCCATCTTGGTTGGGTGGCTATAGACCATATATAATGTATCTTGCACGAAAATCAAGGTTGAGTTTTTATTGTATTTTCATATATGCCTTTTGGGGTATATCCCTGAATATAATTTATTAAGCGACACATAATCATACCTATGCCGACTTTGTACTAGGTTTATGTTGGATTTTCTTGATAGAATACATGTTTCGGCACATTAATTGCTCTCATCCTTATTTAGGTTTTTGTGGAGGAAGAATGCAACTTTTGCAATATCTAAACATTATAGACGCTTTGATGTATTTGTTGAGGCCGAAGCAAATAAAGCTGCTGGAAAGTATGGTAATGCCTCTATTGACTTTCAGATCGACTTTTACAAGAATGAGGGACTGACTCCATATACAGAGGCCAAACTTCCTCTTATTAGTGGTAAGCTAAACTTTGCGTTTCCTTGTTAGATGAGATGCAACTGGTTCTGGTTCTTTTCTCAACCTTGATGGCTAACTTGCAGATGTTCCTGAAGGGTGTGTAATAGTACGAGAGCATGTTCCCATCAGCAATCTTTTTACATGTCTTTGGTTCAATGAAGTTGACCGATTCACTTCTAGGGACCAGATTAGTTTCTCAACTGTCAGGGATAAACTTTTGTCCAGGGTGGATTTTCATTTTCTCATGTTCTTGGATTGTGAAAGACGCAACTTTGTAGTTCAGGTAAATATTTTATTTCGTTTGTGTAAAATGATCTCACACCAGAGGCTTCTTGTTTAATTTCTAGCTTCATACAATACAATATAACTGATTTGTAACATCATATGTCGATAGATCTTTTTTTTACATTTTTACATTGTCAACCAATCAAAAAATTATAGTATGACCTTTAAAGTAATTATTATAAAAGTCAAGAAATTTATTACACGTGACAAATAACATAAAATCTTCTTATTAAGTCAATGTATCGACTCTTTACTCAAGATATATTGTATTCACTAATTTCTTCACCAAAATTTGAAATACTTTAAATTCTAGGTAATAATATAAAATCTTCTTATTAAGTCAATGTATCGACTCTTTACTCAACATATATTGTATTCACTAATTTCTTTACGAAAATTTGAAATACTTTAAATTCTAGGTGCTATTAGTGTAAAAATATTTTATACTACCTATCAACAGAAATTGGATAATATGACTTTTAAGATAATTATTGTAATAACCAACAAAGTTACTATATATGACATTTTGTGATTTCATGGTCATGCACACTAAATATTTTTTGGTTGCATACAGAAATACCATAGGGATATATTGGAGCGCCTGGCTGCTCCAGTGGATGTTGCTCTCAGTCCTCCACCTCCTGTTGAAACTTTGCCGGAAAAGGTTGTTAGGAGAGGTCCTGGAAGGCGCGGAAGAGATCGAAGACCAGGTTCTAGGCGCCACCGCAAAGTTGTGGCCGGAGGCAGGGATATAAACATGGAAGCAAATTATACAGTTTTGTTTGTGTGATTATATGATTGATCATTTCGGTTTTGGCATTCCACCTACACAAATCATTCTTTTTACTCTGTGCAATTCGTTCATCGTTATTATTTTTTGTTGTATATAGAGTAAAAAATCCTCCATAATTATCATGACATCAGGGTTGTCACTTGCGACCAAATTCCTCAAATGTGGCAACCCACTCTGTTGTTCCATTGCTATAGGTTAAAGTGTAGTCGCTCTCAATTGTACTCCCTGAAAAATATATTCACGACCCACTCTTACTCTTTAATAAGAAAAAGTTTCTCAATGTACCATTGTTTCCCCCTTGGTTCCTCTATTGAACCTGACATTGAAATCCATTTTAGTAAACGTGTCATTAGCTACTACCTAATTAAGGAAATAAAATAAAAATGTATTTTGAGTCTCATTGAGCTTAGTGTCTGATCCCAACCAACCTTATACATTGAGTATTTTTTAATCATCTATTCTTGTTAAATATTTTTGTTTAATTTTTTTTCCAGCTACCTCAAATGACTCTCTTGGGTTTGAGCAATATGTTCAAAGAAAATTATGAAGTGTTTTACATAAATGTTTGTATTGCCTTCAATTAAGAGAGAAATAATTGTGTGATGGAAGAAAGAAAATAAACAACTAGCCAAAAAGAAAGAAAATAATAAAAGTTTAGAAAAATCTTAAAGTTTGAGTGAAATTATAGGATGAATGTGATATTTATACATCATATTAAAGAAGTAATATGAAATCTATCTTAAAAATGAGTATTTTTTGATATACTAATTTATAATTCTATTTTGATTTACTTCATGTGGCCTTCCAATTGAAAGAAACGTGGCACGAGTGTATCCTGGCTTGACAAAGGAGTAAGAGAGGGGGGGTCCCACGGGATCCTTATCTTAGCATGGCCCTCACTTACGTCATAGTTATGGAATCTTAATAATTTAATAGTTTTAATTAGAAACAAGATTATTTTAGGATGGGGTGGTTTTTGTTTTGTGTATCCAGAAAGCAGAAGGCAAGATGATGGGGTTATTAGGGTTTTAGAGATGAAATGAGAAGGAGAATGGCATCGTCGGCATTTATGGTGATCTGCATCCTGCACTCGGTGATAGCAATGACATGTGGGGCCCTGATGATGTTCTACATGAAGGAGGTCTACACCTTCGGCCACGGTGTGCAGGCCGCCACCAAGCTCTTGGGATCCACGCCGCACGACCAGCTTCTCATCAAGACCTCCGATTCCTTCTCCGGCTTGCTCCTCGTCGCCATTGGCTTCCTCCTCTTCATGGTGTCGTTTGTTAAAGATCGTGACTTTCAGGTCTTCTTCGCCAAGGGTTGCACGCTTCTCCACCTCTTCATGGCCATGTGGAGGGTCTACTTCGAACGCAAGGTCGAGGATCTCGCCTTGGATTGGCTCCGCCAGACTGTTGGCGATTTTCTCTTGGCCCTTTCGTGGGTTTTCTTCCTTGTTTACTCTTGGAGGGAGAAGTATGATTAGCTTCCCTCTTTCTTCTTCTTCTTCTTTTATTTAATTTATGTTTCCAGCTTTGGATTTACCTTGTAAAAATCGGATCTCACCTGTGTTTAGAGATACGTTATAAAGTTGTGAATTTTGCCTTCCCCTGCTTCAATTACAGAAAATGGTCATTATTGTTACCAGATTATGCGTACGTTTTTAACTACAGTTCGTTGATACATTAATCTTCCAAAATCAAACTTTGAGGTAGTTTTCTCACTAGTTTTGAGCTGAAGTTTAGCAGAGTGACATTGAGTGTTGTAGTCAGTGTGTCAAGTTTGAGGATTGTTATAAACTGGGAAAATGATCCGAAAGTGTGCATGTTACTTGAGTTGTTGTGTTTGTGGGTTGCGGTTAACAACAGCAGGATGTTTTATTTGTTTGTTAACATTAAAGAGTTTGGGATCACAGAAACTAATGGTGCATCTTTCAAATCAGTGTATTGTTTTCATTTAATTCTGAGAATCCTCTTTTCATATCAATGCTTAGAATTTACAAACTCTGTGGACTTAGCTGATGCTGCCATTTGTAAAGTGCAGTTGATGTGTAGATCTGAACGAAGCCATTTGAGTATGTATGTTGAGAAACTTCATTTGGAGGCAACTGATCGATGAAGTGTTTTAACTGGCACCGCTGATGAAACTAAGCTTATGCCCTGCCAATAGATAGAGATTTCTGTTCTTTGTGGATGAAATGAAATAAAAAGGAGTATTACTTGTTTGAGGATAAGTGAACTAAATTGTTTCTTGTGTATTTTTAGTTAAAACTTGCTTCCATCTAACTAAAAGACTGAACCTAGAGTTCAAATTATCAAAATACAATTTTGAAAATGCTAGAAACGTTCTACATCAGTTGGTCCATGGTGCATTTGTAGCAATCAACATAGTTAAAGTAGAAAACATGCGGCACTTGACATGATGCCTTAAATTTGTTTTTTTGCCAAAGGATAATCAATGTGTGGTGATTGTAAGCTGCTATTAGGTTTCTCCATTCTTTTACTTCCATTTTAGTACACCCTTTATAATTTAATATCCAAACCAAATCCTAAGACAGAATAGAGTAGAGTGATCCTGATATACTTATACTGTTATTGCATAGATTTGTGTCTCTGATAATTGCCACCATGTTCCTTTATACTTACACTTAAGTTCATAGTCTTATTGCTAGGTTGTCAGCCTGCATGGTTACTCATGAGATGGGATGATTCTGTATGATTTTCATGCTCCCTTTGTAATCCTGTTCACGCTGAACATTATATTCTGGAGGGATTATATGGGGATCTCTGGGTAATCTTGTAAAATCTCTGGAAACAGTGATCTTTCATGAGTTAGGCAACTGTGGCACCAATTGATTAATTAGGTGACCTTCGATTACGACACACAACCCCAAGTGAGTTGTTTTTGACCTAATATGAGTGTTATTGTCCTCTCACTCATTCCAACTCTCTCAACCTGAATCCTTTCAATTTCTTGTCTTTCAGTCTGTCAAGCTCTTGCTGATAAAAAAAAAAAGTCTGTCAAGCTCTTTTCTTTGTTGTCTCTCAAAGCCCAAAACCCCAAAACTTTGTTGCAAGGAGTGCCTCTCTTATTCTTTGTTCTTGAATTCAAGTTCGTGGTATCAATTTTTCATATTCTGTCTTGCTGTTCTGGTTTTGCTCTCCACTTCCACTTCTCTGTTATTTGCTCTCTACTTTGACATTTATATTCCTCTGTTTTGCTGCTGTGCAAATTTGAAGATATCATCAAGTGGGTTTATTTAACATTGCTGTCATATGCTAGAAAAGCTATTGAGTATAACCTGGATCTTTCATCTGTTGATGGTTAGATTGTTGATTATGATGGATGTTCATTTTAACATCAAATATTTAAATATAAACAACTTGGATTTGGGCACAGAGATGGAGATGAAGATCATCTGAATATGATGATTATGGTGATACTGATAATGCCTTGAAAGATTTGCTATATATATAGAGTTGCGCTGCTTTCTTTTAGCGTTTTAGTTTTATGTGCCGTCAAAAACTATCTTTTATATTCGGAGTTGTTAATTTGTAACTTTAGCTTAATTTGTGATTGTGACTTGAGAATTGTAGGTGACCACCTTATGCGTTTTTCAAACTAGGTTAACTGTATGACCATGTTGGTACTTGGTAGTGATTTAAAGGTTATTTTTCACATCTGTTATTTTATATACACACACACAGTGTGTGTGTGTGTGTGTTTGGATGTAAATTTGTATTTTAGGTGGGATCTCCATGCATTTTCAAACAAAGGTTAATAAAATGTTTGTAGTGATTTAAAGGTTATTTTTCACATGTTATTTTATATGCATATATATGTTTGAATGTAAATTTGTACTTTAGGTAAGATCATACAATCCGTGTTACTAGCACATAATTTGTGTTTTCCACCCTGTGTTCCCATGTAGGATGTTAATTTTGACATGCTTGGTTGCTGGAAGGCAATGTATATGGCAGAATCCATATTTCACATACTTCAACATTGTTAATGCTATCACATGTGGACGGTGCATTTGTTTCTCACTTCTCCCCTCATTTTTCTATTATACTTGTGGCGTTCCATCTATATTTAGTTAGGATTAGCCAATGATTTCTAATGTGATGCATAAGTGTCATTTTGCAATCGAAATGAAATCTTTTTAGTACTATTATATAAGTTGAAGTTTCTCATTGTATCATATATAACATTTCCCCCCCTCTTTTAATAGATCTAATGGGAATTTTATTAATAAGCATATTTAGTTTTGAAGAGTTGTAAGTGAATATGGCTGTCATTCTAGAATTCAAGATGTCATTTTAGGTGGGTATTGATTAAAAAAGAGATGTTGTTGTAAACCTCAGTCGAAAGGGACTACTACTGTACTTTGGTATATCCTCAGAAGGGCATAGTTTTTTTTCTTTCTCAATGGTCATTTCTGTTCCCATTAAACATCTATTATCAGGCACCCCGGCCTCTGTAAGTAACACCAGGACCAAACTGGCTATGAGCAACTTATAGAATGAGAAATGTCAGTAATACAGTCTAATAATCATGATTATTGATTGAATTTTGTGTGATACTTGTTAAATGAGATGGGTCTCACTTCTTATTCAATGGATCTAACTTTCAATTTAATGGATTTATAAATAATTTTAACAAATTGTATTGTATAAGAAAGAGCATCATACAATATTGCTAGCATTCTTTCACAGTAGAATTTAGACATCACATTTGGTTCCATGTTTAGAGGTGCCACAAACTGTGTAAATGCTCAATTAATGGAAAAATATTACTCAAAATAGTATTCAGTCTTTGTTTATTCCATTATCTCTGCTACAAAAGTACATACTTTTGCAACTTCATTTTGTCTATGGATAATGCTATTAATAGATAAATTTTATACAACAAATTTTTCAACTTACATGACTTCTATATACTTATGCTATTCGGCACCCCTCTACCTGTAACTCCAGGACCAGAGGAGGCTATTAGCGACTCATATGGTGGAATTCCAGCACCACATCTATTTCTACGTGTTGGGTCTTTATTTCTCTTGTCAATCTCCTTTTCTATTATCTTTATATCCATGGAAAACTCATAAAATGCCTGTATGATTTCTGTGTCACCAGTCCAATCTGACAAGTCCTTCCTCTGCCCTATGCACTCTTCATCCGGCGAATGCTGAGAAAGTATGTTAACTACAGCTAGAAACTTGGTGGTTTCCAACAAATTTGGCAAGCAAGACAACAAGTATCCTTCTGGGTCCTCCAAAAAATCTTTGTATTCTGAATCCTCCTCTTTGGGCAACAACTTCTTCATGTGTGGGGAACGCATTGGGACATACCCACCAAGAGGTTATTGCCCAAAATTCACCGCTGAATGCTGAACCGAAGCAACCCATATGAGTGTGATCATTGGGAGTGGAGAGTGTGGGCCACCAACTCACATTTGCATGATCAGCATGGCCCACATTGATGACCTCACTATACCATGCTTGAAGCTCACTGTCTGACCGAACCATGTTCCCATCACGGTAATAGTAGTTCACGTAAGTCCTAACCAAGTTCTCCAAAGCAAACCATACAAAGAAGTCCATCATTTGCATAAGGGTAGTCTTCAATGAGTAGTCTTAGTCCATAGGGTTGTGTTGGGTCTGGTTCTGCTAGTCCCCTGCATAATGATTGGAACAAGATAATGAGATCCTAAGTTTATAATTGTAAGTTATTTTAAGAGAGAAAAATGTACAAATAATTCTTCTCGTGTGATAGTGAGTTGCTGTATCTCCACTACAAGAATGACATGATTCATGTATGTGTCCAAGTAGACGAACCTTCTGATGAGATCAGCAAGAATGGCTTCCATGTCAAAACGCCACCAATCTTTGTAAGCAGCTGAGATTATTTCAGTGCTGTGTTTGCCGGCAGAAAAATCAGACTCAATGATGCCTCCTTCGTTGATGAGAGCCAATGCATTTATTTGCAATGTGTGTTTCAAATGAGGCTTTAGGAGTTTGAAAACCGGGTGCATAACACTTAGATGGCGATGAGCAGCTATGATGAATGGCTCCATGCAAGCGTGGATTCTCAACCTGTTTAACAAACATCAAATTCCATGTTAGGTAACTATAATGAATTGGATAATTAATAGTTAAAGGGTTGTTTGTTGAATTGCGTACCAATGATGGACAAGTTGGTGAACACCAGCGTCATTGAAGCAAACATGTGCTTTGGCAATTTGCTACAACCAATGAGAGGTGGCATCCAATGGAGGGGTAAGGACCTGTTTGGATTCTGGAAGACTCAGCTCGATGGCAATAGATTTCAAAGTACCTAGTCGGGTCAAATACAAGATGGTGCGTGTTGCATAAAGGCCGGCTTAAAGATAAAACAATTCAAATTTGAACTTTAGGTTTATCAACATTTGTTGTTAGTTTTTTTTTTTTTTTTATAAAAAAAAGCATATCACTTTTTTTTAAAGAAAAAAAGTTTCTCTGGATTTTTGCTTTATGTTTCACCGCCTGTCTTGATTAAGTGAAACATAGAAATTAGTTGAAAATATTAACATGAACTAGTTTCATCAGACCATGCAATAATTTTTCATGTAATAAAATATTACCTTGTTACTGAAGAAAATTCTCTCCTCTGGATGAACCTTCAGGGTTGAATCCAAGAATTGCAGGCAATATCCACAACATGCACCTTCAATGGAAAAGCCTTCCAAAAAGATCTCTTTGTCGTATTTGTTTGTCACAGTAATAGCTCCCGAGAACCCCAAATCTGAATCTATCTCAAACTCTACTTTGTATGTGGACCTCTCATCCCCCACATTAAAGTGTTTCAACCAGTTCAATGCAACTGGGTTGCTCAGTTTTGGCTCCATGGTTCCTACAATTTCATAGGGCACTCAAATAAGTCATATACTAATAAATATTTAAAAACATAAGAAAGTGCACACAAATTAACTAATAGTGCTTACTTGGGTCAATTTCTGTGCTAACTAGCTGCATGACAATTATTCGTCATTGTTGAAAGTATCTTAAGTGTTGAAGCATCATGGCCACCATCTCCTCATGATCAGTAATCTCACTATTGATCTTGATAGTTACAGTTCCCGTTATGGTCATACTCATCGATCGGATTCAAGGCAAGGTCTCTCTTGGAAGACTCATCTAATTTGATAAAGGATGGTTGTGAATAAGGGGCAGGTAGTTGCAACATCGTCTTCAGCTCCGAGAAAGTGGGGAGCAAGGAAACTGTTTTCTGCCTCTTAATGCAGAAACGGTAATTAGGTTGTGAAGAATATCTTGAAACATCAGAACAAAATGCTTCCACCATACATTGTCCCATAATTTTTTTACCATAGCCATTCTGAAATCTGTATTATATATGTTTTCTCCTGTATGTGTTCCTTTACTATATATTACACAACAGTTAGAATAGAAGAATTGCGTGCGCTTGAGTTTTGACGATCTGGTAATATATATTAAGAACCACACACACACACATATATATATATATATATATATATATATATATATATATATAGAGAGAGAGAGAGAGAGAGAGAGAGAGAGAGAGAGAGAGAGAAATCCACAAACTGCCAACTGAATGCCGTAAACGATGGGTGGGAGATTTTCTATGTACAAAAGTGTCCAAAAATAATACAAAATTGAATTATGAAATAAAAAAAAAGACAAATTGTACAAGTCAATCACAAAGGAAAAATCACCATGGAAAGAGGAAATATTTTGGAAATACTTTGGATCGTTCTCAAATCTCAATCACAAAAGGCTAAAAACATGAGTCTCTCATCTCTCGCAAATAATCAACATCTTCAAAATTGAATTGTTTGATTGACGTCTTCTCTACTCTTATGCATGAGTATATATATTTTTTTATCATCTTCAAAGAGATTAAACAAGATCTCTTTTTACGATTTGTCTGATCCTTTTATCTTTAAGAAGTAAGAACGTTATAAGATAGTTCAGTATTAAAAAATATTTAGTTTTAATTTATTTGAATTTAATAAAATAAAACTGCCAACTTATAAAAAAAAATACATCACTTTATTTTTATAAAATTATGAAAATTTGAATTTAGGTTATTCAAGATTTTAAATTGATTGGAATTAAAAAAAAAAACATTAAAATTAGAGAACTTGAACACTAATATAATGAAAATTAAGTTTAATGAGTTCAAATTAAGAGCTTCAAAAACAAAAGATGCTTAAGAAACGGAAACAGGAACAACTTAAGAAACGGAACTATCAGCCATCAAAAGCTGCTTACAAAACACGGGAGGGATTCATATACATAGTAGACGATCCTCGGGTTCATTTTATTTTATTTTTATCAGCAAAAAAGAGAATATATTCATTAATTAAAGAAATTAAAGAGGATATGGGTTCAATGCAAGGGGTATGTATCCACCTTTACAAAGTTAATTTCCTATATATCCTCTAACCCAACAAATACCAATTAAGTAACGATCCCTAATTGGTTCATAAATTGACAACCCTTCCTTAACGCAACTGCATGCACTCCCTGAACACGTGAGAGAAAGGAAACATGCCATGGGACTATATAATAATGTTTGCTTGAATTTTCTGCACCACCTGAAAGTTAATTAGAATTTTGGCTTGAGCGAGAGCCATTTATTCACCTGCACATGTAAATACCTCCGCTAAATGAATTCATAATTTTTCATTGGCTATTGAATAATGGCTACCGAATTAGTGTTTGTCTCATAGTCAATTTACTTTAAAATTAAATATTTTCTTTATTTTTTCAAATTTTGGAATTTTTTTCAATATAAGCTAAATCAAGTATGTACTTTAATTAACACTAAGATATGATACAAACAAAATCTTACATGTGGACCTCAACTTCTGGTAATACACTGTAGTTAATGCTTTCTTTTTTTCTAAACTACAAACACCATCTTTCTTTTGTCCAAAGTATTTTTTAAGAAACTAAATTTCTTTCTCCGAAATTTAACTATCCCTAATCCTTCCCTTCATTAGACGTCACCCAATAGTTATAAATAATATGTATATATATATATATATATATATATATATATATATATATATTTATTTATATAGAGAAAAGAATTTTTAGGTGATAAAATTATTTTAACAAGTTACTTATCTATTATATATAATCAGTTAGGAAAAATCGGTTATATAATTAGTTGTATATCCATAATTGGTTATACAACCGGTTTAGGATATACCACCGGTTTATGCATCAATTATTTATTGTGTCATGTTTAGTTATTAACTTAAGATCTATAATTAGTTACATAACCGGTTTTAGATATATAACCAATTTTTTTGTAATAGTCATGGTTTGGTTACAAAAAAAACTCGTCATATGTTGTTAATTTTTAATCAACTAGTTAAATAATAGTTGCTGATTAATTATGATTATGATTAAAAAAAATTATACCAGATATTATAAAAATCACTAATGCTCACTCGGTTGCAGAATACAAGCGTCATGAAGAAAAAAAATAAATATTATTTTGACTTTTCAATATATATAGTATTAATTATTTTTTTTACTAACTTGATCAATATTTGTGAAAGCTAGGTTTTGTTGTAGTGTTAAGCATGGACGTGATTACTAATCTTCGTATACAAAACCAAATCTTTAGCTCTGCGCGCAAGAATTCTCCTCTAACAAAATTATAGATCGAACAACAAAGTTGAGACTTGCATCCTAGCTAGCTTCAAATGTCCAGTTTTAAGGTCGATATGATATAGTTTAGACGTTTCATTATTATGTTGTAAATTATGATTTATTATTGCAGATGCTGACAAACGTGTGAATGCTTCGGGTGAGAGAAGAAAACAGCTCTTTATATATAGAGGCTGTTAATGAATTTGTGGTTTAAAGAAAACAGCTCCTTGATGGCCATCCCTTTTTTTTCCAAATTAGAGATCGAATATTATCCGTCTAAAGTAATATTCAAACTTTATTAATACAATAACGAAATGCGACATTAGAGACGATGATTGAGCTTTACATTTCCCCAATTTCCTTTGGAAAACGTAGTATTCGGCCCATCTATCCACTGCTGACATCTCATAATTCCCTCTTGATATATATGCATACATGTCAAGCTAAAAGAGGAGCGATTAGATCACATTTTCTAACATACTCTTTATAATATATGTTTTTTAACATTCATTTGTATTGATATGCATGCATGTTAATTATGCTTGAAGAGGAATGATAGAATGACTTTATACTAATTTTTTTAGGATCACTTTCTACTATTTGATTAAAACAGCTGAACCGTTGTCCAAAATTAGCTATGGATTTAATCTAAGAATTTTATAACAAAACAACTTATGTTGTTTATCAAATTTTTCTCATGCTCCAACTCACGGTAACCTTTCCGTGTCTTATGTGGATCGTTGCAATGCATGCAAGATCAAGGTCATATTACGAGATCCAAGAGGAATGAAGGATATCTCCATTTAAATAAACAAATTAAAGTGGCTCTATGTGATCTGACTATATACAAGGACTTTGGCATACTGTAAAAAGCACTTCCGCAGCTCCCACTTGGCTTAAATTATGATTATGATAACGATTTTTTGTTCAAAAGCTACTCCCCACCGCTCTCCATCTTACCGCCATATAATATAAAACATATAGCACTTTAGTATGTGTGTGTATAAAAGTTTGAAGTTATCTGATTAACTATATATTATTGCTGTTACATGTGACTATTATTTTGTTATAGATCGAAGGTGATGAGTGATTGACATGTGAAAATCTCTCCATTACAAATATTAACCTTTATTATTTTTATATCTTTTTCTTCTCCTATCATATTATATTAGTCTGTTATAATTATATTTTTTTTTCTCACTTCTCAATTTTTATCTCTTTTAAGTGTGAATTATCATATGGGTGTCCATCCTCATTATTATTTTCAACAAATGTTTGGTGGATACTCTCATCGGGTTGTCTGCACTCGGATTGAGATCACTTGTTTAATCATTCTGCCCCCACGAATAAATTTTGACACATTATTTGAAAATTCACCTGTACATATTGACCCTTAAATTCCTATATTACCCTTGAATGATTTGCGGCTAATGCTCATTGTATGACCTGTTCTTTAACCTCGTCGAAACCGCATATATGACGCCATTGAAGCACCACAACGACCACATGCATCTACCCCTTTCTCTTAGCGCACTTTAATGGGGTTCTTGTTGATTGAGAGGAGTTGCCTGTAGTGTGCTTTGTCATCTCCAGCCTCGACACGACGTACCTCCTGTGTGGGAAACAATGTTATGAGTCTGTCAAGGGTAATATAGGAAATAGGAAAGGTCAATTTTTAAATGATGTATCCAAGTTTTATTAGTGGAACAGGAAATGAGACACAACGGTGAAACAGTTGATCTCAATCCATCTACGCTCAAAGAAAATAAATAAATAATATGAGAGAAGTAATAAATGTAATTAATATGTGATATGATATAAATATTTGTATTTTTAATTAATTAGAAACTATATTGTTTCAAAAAAATTAATTAGAAATTGTATCTCCTAAATATGTTTTTTTAGAGTCATGATTATTATGAAAATCAACAATTTTTTTAATTATATAATAATTTATAATTGGATTATTAAAATTCTGACTTATATTTTTCAATTAAATTCTTAGCTTTTTTCCCAAACGCTAGAAAATGTCAAACCCAAAAAAATGCAAGGAAAATAGGGATTTTTAAAAAAAATATATTTTTCATTTTTATAAATATAAAAATTTTCAAAATTTATTCTTAATAAAAATTTTAATATACTTTCATTCTCTCAAAATTAAAATATATTATTTTTTTATCTAAACTTAGGTTGGATTAAATATAAATCTACTTTATAACTTTTCACGTCGGTTTATATATATATAAAAGTTTGGAGTTTGAATCTTGTTGAGTGAAAAAAATAATGTAAAAACTTGTTGTGGAATTTAGAGTTTGAATCTTGTTTCGAGTAAAAAAAATAATATATTTTAATTTTGTGAGAATGAAAATTATACTAATAGTTTTGTATGGATGAATTTTGAATATTTTTAAATTTAAAATTGACAAAAAATATAGTTTATTTTTTTAAGCTATTAATGCTTGTTTAAAAGTCCACGTTGTCTATGAAACCTACTTCATGCGTTTGAGCACTATCAAGCTAGTGGTTCTATAATTCATTGGAATGATTATTTTATTAATAGTGGAGGACCAATTATAAACCTACCTTTCAATATTATTTCCTTCCAAAATTGCAAGTCAGGGTGTGGATGCACTTACTCGTAGGTTTAAGGGGGGAAATAAATATAATTGACAAAAGGCTGATCAAGTAAACAAACAGTGAAACAGCTAGAGAACAAATCTTACTCTTAAACGAAGTTTTCCATTTCCCCTTTAAATGCAAAGGTTACCCCAAATTTTATAATCTTTTTACCCTTCCGTAATGCAAAGGTAGTCACCTTATCACACTGCTTCAAACATCGATCTACTAAATGAAAGTTTAAAAATATTTTATGCTCTCAAACACGGCTTAATATATTAAGGAGAAGAATAAATAGATTCTAAAGAAGCTTCAAAACAATAAGTAGTTTTAAGGTGGGGGTGGGGGAAATAGAATTTTGACATGCATTTAATTTAACAAACTAATTGAAGAATCTATATTCTGTAGTTATGATTTCCATGTAGAAATGCATCTCGCCCTCCCTCTTAACTCTCAATAATTATATATCTTCCTCAGTGCTAAAATCCTCTTAATGAAAATTTCCCCTTTTAGTTATAGACAATAAACAGCCAAACTTGGCACTTTTGCAGCAGTTGATCTAGATGCCTTTTGTTCTGAACCATTTATTTACCGTGCTAGATATGAAACATGTTTTGTGGCCCATGACTGACCTTTTTGGTGTTGGAAAAGTTCTCAAAATCTTGGAAGTCTGGTCTCTTATTGTGTTATTAATTAGTAGCAACATTAGAAAGTTAGCATGGAAGGATGACATCAAAATGGGATTTGGGGTGGCTGTGGTGTTGAACAGATTCAGGATGAGCATGAAAGCATTATATTCGTAGACACTTTTTAGGTGATGTTTTCCCCCACAAGCATTAATGTTGTTGTGAACTTATTTTAAAACCTTTATGAAAAGCACTATAATGTCAAAAAATCCTACCAGTGATATGCAATTTAGTGGTTCAATATTGGGAAGTAGCTACAATATTTCCCTATCCACCTTCATCGGTTAATATCTGTCGATTGTCATATGACAAACCCGCACAAACACAAGAGACAAAACTGGCACGTACACACCCATATATTCCAGAAAATATTTAATTATCATGGTGCACAGATGGCCAATTCTGTTGTAAAGTCTATACCAACATGGAGCTTTCACCGGATTCCTTGAAAATTGGCATCATATTCAGAAAAGCCTTAAATATATTTTTGAGGTATTGTAACTTAAATTTTTTTTGTAAATTTATTGTTTTAATTTTAGTTGGTGTAAGTGTGTTTTTTTTTTAATTTTGGTTCTTATAAGATATTTTATTTATTGTTAGTTACTATAAATTTGTGTTTTTTTTAATTTTAATCTTATAAATACAAAATTATAGAGACTATAAATAAATAAAAATTAAAATTTGAAATGAACTAAAATTGAAAAAACATAAATGTATAAAGACTAAAATTAAAAAAACTTACAAAAATCAAAATTAAAAAAACGTCAACTTAAAACATCAAAATTTTAAATAAACTAAAATTAAAAAATAAACTTATAAGAATCAAAAATAAAAAAAAATAATAAGAGACCAAAAACTGATATAAACCTTCTGAAAACTATATTGCATGCCACGAAAACAATGTTGTACAAGGAGGAATAGTCTCTGAATATTGGAACTGGTGTCCTTCTCCAAGGCCTCATGTAGAACAAAATTTCTCTATTAATAATAAGCACTATCAATTGGTGTAGATTTGCCTAGCTAATTGTTTAAATGCAAGGAATCTACCATGCAAATAATTTAATGTCAGACAGTTTAGAAAAATTGAAGAGCAATTATATCCGTACGAGCATCTGCAAAAATTGTGTAGCAGAATAAAGTTGCTATTAAAGATGTTTGATGCCCCCATCTTAATAAAATGTAGACAAACTAAAAATCAGAAACTTCATACATACACTTAAAACCTCTAACTGGGACTCTGGTGACACAAGCATCTTGTGTTGCTTCCTAGTTCAGGCGTCTGAAAGAAACTTGTGACCTATGTGGTTTGACTAAGTAGCAATAGTATTCTCCCCTTGTGAGGATGATACTTCATGGTGCACTTCTTATTGGTAAAAGAATAGGTGTAGGATTAGATTGAGTCAAGAAGTTAAAAGCTTTTGTTTCATATGCCTTGTGTACTAGACCCCTTTATGGAGACTTAGGGTCTAGTAAGGCAAATTAAACCAAGATGTTAGCTTAATAACCCAAACTCAATAATTATACCCTAAAAGCATATATGAAAAAACTTTCAACTGAAGGTCAACCTCCTTACACAAAGCACTGAATCACAATCCAAAATCCATTGGATGTCGGTACTCTCTCGACATTTGGCTCATTTCTTACTTTGTCTCACATAAGAAACACCATAATAACTAAATCAAGAATGATATAGGAATTTGGAATCAAATCAAGGGCACATGTACAACAAACTACAAAGTGCAAAAAAGATCCGTCAATCTGAAATGAGTGAAATCCACCCAACCAAAATAAAGAAAAGAGTAAGGTTTAAAACTGCATATATATGGCCTTATAGGAAAGTGAGAAGAGTCGCAAGGAATTGGGCATTTTCAGTTAGTGGTCTATTTTAGCTTTGCATCTAGATAGTGTCTTGGTGCGGTTAGGCCAAGTCACATTCTTTCAACACTAACAATTGGAGAAGAAAATGCTTCTTATCTTTTGGTTTCAGTTCAGGCATCTATAGAACCAAACTGATTACCTCTTCTCATTTCGTGATAAGAAAAGAAATTATCGATATATGTAGCGTGTACAGTCTACTACTAGGAAAAGAAAAAGATACAAAGACTTTTGTTTCTACGAACATTCCTAAAGAATCGTTGTCCCTTTTGTTCTTTGAATATATATATATATATATATATATATATATATATATATATATATATATATATATATATATATATATATATATATATATATATATATATATATATATATATCTATCGGTCAACAACATCAACAAAAACGTGGTATTGAACAATATACACGTGTCGCACGATCAAAGCTTGAGAGCAAAGTCGTCAATCTATTTGATTTTGCAAATAGTTTGGGAACAAGATTTCGCAAACCCTAGCTTGTGTTTGTTCGAAATTGCAAATCCTGAAGTATTTCACAAATAAGATTGGGTCTGTTGTGTTTTTCGAGTGGAGTAAACTGGAGGGGTGCATTTCATTTGGGCAGGGATCATTTGGGCATTTAAAAAATAATTAAGACCGTTAGTAACAATGACTGTTTAGGAGGTGTAAAAAAATGCGATTTTAGAAAAGTGATGCAAGTATGATAAGCGTTAACCTCTGGAAAAATGAGTGTAGTTTGTTGTGATTTGCTCAAAATATTGATCCATTTTTCCCTTCCAATTACTACCTAAATCAATATATCATCAATTAATTCTAACAAACTGAAACACTTTAAAAAATAAAGAACAAAAAATTAATTTGTCTAAAAGGTAAAGACGCTTTTAGTTTAAGAAAATGTTTTTATTTTCTTTAAAAATTATAAAACATTATATTATTTGCGTTGTATTTTCTGTTTCTGAATTATTCATAGTAAATAATATAAAATAAAATAATTTTTTTCATATTATTACTAAAAAGTTTTTAAAAAAAGTTCTATCGTCACAAACATTGTATTACATGTATCTTAAGATTTGTTCTAATAGTTTTTTTTTTCAAAAAAAAAAATATTGCCAGTAGTGTTTGTGTATTGTGCAGTGGAAAATCAATTTAACTAAAAGCATTGAGCTACCTTTTAAGGAGTTTTCGTAAGCCACCAATAAGGCGAAGAGTTTACGGCTGTTTGATAATCAGAACAAATTAACACCACGTCAATTTATTCACGAGTTTGAAAATTATTTTTTATATCACGTATACCTTATAATGTAAAATATTAAAATTAATTTTTTTGGTACATTTATTAAAATTAATTAAACACGTATTTTTATTTATATTTAATAATTTAATACTAATCTCATGTAATTTTTAATCAAATCATATACTTACTACTGTTAGTACTACATAAGAAGAAGGAAGGGAAAAAAAAACTCAAATAGGTAAAAATTCATGTTTACTTTGAAAAAGGCGACCCGATCCAATATGATAATAATTGAATTGGGTCGAATCCAAGTTATTGAGTTCAATATTTAAAAACATAAATTAGGGAAAAAATTGAAAAAAGAATAGATTTCTCATTTTCTTGTCTAAAAAATTATATTTTAATAAATAAAATTAAGAATTGAAAAGTAACTGAATATTGTATATTAAATATTTTTAATTTTATCATGATTAGATCAAGTCAAATATAAAATTCTCAAACTTTATCCTTGAAATTTGACTCCTTTAAATTAAGGAGATGCGCTTGAGAGAGTAAAATATACTTGTAATTATTGATTAAAATGAATAACTAAAAATTCTGATAAAATTAAATACATGTAAATTAAATTTAAAGTTAATTATAATTTTTAAATGATAATTTTTTAATTAATGATTATTATTGTAATTTAGAGGACTCCCGTCGTTTTAGAAAAGTCAATATCCTAACTGAATCAATCAATATACTATGTAACATTACTTAAAGCATATTTCATCGCGACATAGTGGCACCAAATACTTTCCCAGTTTAGCAAATGGGCTTAATTATGAAGCATTATTGGGAAAAAGACGAAGAGGGACAGAAGGAACAAAAGGGTCTACCATTTGGGTTCCTTTGTTTTCTAAGGAAAAAAACATTTGGTGGTTTCAGTATTACTGTAATGACATATCTGCCCTCAATATTAATAACGAGAGTAGAGAATATAAGAAAACGGAATCTTTGTTTTATATTTTATTTGGTAAGAATATAGGGAAAATGATGATTTTGTTTTTCTAATTTTTTGGTGAACTATAAATAAAAACAAATAAACTGTTCGGGTTTAAATCAATTCATTCCGAGTCCGTCGAAATTTTAACTTTACTTTATTCTAGAAAGAATAATATTTTTCAATTACCCCAATCATACATGTCAAAGTGTAGCTTATATTGTACTACAACATTATCTGTGTCTGACACTGTTGGGTATATTCTTTTTTTGGCCTATGGTTCAATCAATTAATATGCACCCTCTATTGGTTAAAACAAAAATGCAACAAGTACCACCTAAGTCTAAACTAGTTCCCACATCCTCTGAATGAATTCTTTAGCATTTCACAAGAGAAAGTGTGTGTGTGTGTGCATATGTTGTCCCTGAAAAATGGTTCCAAAATTTGGTGGTGGAGTGGATGATGGAGGGACTGGGCGCGGAACTAGACCTATCTGAACATCACCCTCCTTTCCTTTTGAAACTGAAACCAACTTTTGGGAGTCACCTTCTTTCAACTTTGTTATGTTCAGGATTGTGTTTCTTCATTTTGGAGTTTATAGTCATGTAGTTTCTTGGTCTTGTGTCTTCTATAACTGTGATAGCTCATATGGGTTCAACCTTCTCTGTGGTGCAAATGGTACAGTCCCTTGCCTCTCCAAACTCACCTTTTTTTCTTCTTCTTGTTACTCTTGGGGTGGATTTACTTATTTATTGGGGGTTATGATGGATTTACTCATTCTAATGTTGAATTTTTTTGTATTTGATTGTGTTGGATTCAATATTGTTGTCTTTCATATTCTGAAGGAATGTTTCATATTGTTTTTCCAACAAAGAAAAGCAATAAAGTTGAGGTTTATTTGATTACCGAAATTATTAATTGTTTGGTGGACCGTGGATGGTAAATATCATTCTATTCTGTGGATAAGTTTGATAGCCTTTATTTCTCTCCATGTCTCTTCCAAAGACCAACTAAAGACTGTGGGAATTGAACCTTTCTCAAAAATAAAATTGAATGAGATTTGATATGCAGAAAATCTATGGGTTTCGTGCAATGGCCGCCTTGCCTTTTGACTTTTATGTTGGATGCTAGAATAGATTTTGTGCTTCAGCAGCATCTTTATATGTATGGAACGAATGTTCAGAAAATTATTGGTTATCATTTTTCTAGTCTTATTTTTAGTCTAAACGCAATGATCCCTTTAGAGTTCATTAATTTAATCCAAGTCTGAAGTCTCATTTTTTTCTTGCCTCGTGAATTAGGATGATATAAGTCAAAATGTTGTCATCTTATTGCTATCTAATTATTTGGATGTTTCCATTTTTTTTTTTATATTGAAGTGGTTGAAGAAAGTATTGACTAGTCTAATTGTTGCAGGTTCAAAAGAAATGATCGTGTAATAGATGCTCTTTTGACTTCTGGCAATGGCAAGTGAGTTTCAAACTCGAAGTTCTTTCAGACGGGTGATCTAATAACTGCCCCTTGTTGTAAGTGTTGATTGGTTTTTTCTGTTGAAAAGCATTCCTCATAGACCAGACCAGACCTGTTGTGTTCAGCTTCATCGTGGGCAAATCTCCTTTGGCAGTATAGCTGTTATGTTCCAATCTTGGACGAGGCAAATTTATTAACTATCTGGAATTCATTTATGTTTGAAGGTTTAATAACACTTTAACTGTATTTGGGCAACTCTCCTTTGGCAAATGATACTTTATTTCCTTTGGTTGGATTTCTGGCAGTAAAAATATGTGAAAATAATTTTCTACCATCTTCCATAAAAATAAATATTACCATTCTGAGGTTATTCCTCACTTTCCACTTGGGCAAATCTACTTTGGCATTGTTTGATTATCTTGGTGAGCTTCCTCCTACTTCCAAGGTTTTTCTTCCAGAAAATCACAAAAAAAAGTATCTGATAGAGATAGTTGTAGTTTCTTGATACTAGTTTTGGGAAGCTTTCACAAGTGGTTCTTTCTGTGGAAATTCCAGTTCAAACTGGGCAAATCTCCTTTGGCATTTTGGAGTCTTTGATAGACTCCTGTCTGTTATCCTATCAGGCAAATATCCTTTGCCGTTAACTTTCCAGTTTCAGTGGTCAAGATATATTGTTAAGAAACTGGCTTACTATCTGTGACAAACATCACTATCAATCAGACACATTTTGCATTGTACACGAATATCCTTTGAAGTTAATATCCACGCATCTGTTGTGGACCACAATACCCCCTGGATTTCAATGCTTCTATTTGCTTGAGAAGGTAAGGATCCTCTTAAACCCCAATTTATTGTTAATGTTCCTTCATGATATGTTAAAATTTTGTTGTCTAAACTGATTGCAGTTACTCTAGGTTTTCCTCAATAACGAAATGAGATTACTAACAATTTTTTCACTCATAGATCATTCAAAAGTAAAATTGAGTGTTTAAAATAAAATCTACATCTTTTTACTGATTGCTGATTAATGTTGATTCCATTTCCAATAAAAAAAGAAGAAGAGATTAATGTTGATTCCATCTTATTTCTCAGTCTGGTCAGAATTCTGGTTGATATTGACTAACAACTCTATTCTTTGCTTGATGTGTTATGAAGTTAGTTATTTTCTTGGAATTATTTTATTGATGGTACCATGAACACATTATGACAGGCATCTTGTTGATGGATGCTCACATGACTGATTTGGATTGGGAGACTTCCAGTGACAGCAGCAGCTGTGAGGATCAAGAGGATATTGATTTTCGATATGGTGGACAAGCTCGGAGCATATTATCAAGTTTAGAGGAAAGCATTGTGAGGATTGATGATTTTCTCTCATTTGAGAGGGCATTTGTCCGTGGGGATGTGGTATGCGCCTCCTCAGACCCGTCTGGACAGATGGGGAGGGTCATAAATGTTGATGTGTTGGTGGACTTGGAAAATGTTCAAGGAAAGAAATTAAAAAATGTGAACTCCAAGAAACTTATGAAGATTCGCTCCATTTCAGAAGGTAATTGTGTAATTAAGGGACCATGGATTGGCCTGGTTCAGAGGGTAGTAGACAGAGTGACTATATTGTTTGATGATGGAACTAAATGTGAGGTCATTACCTTGGAAAAAGATAAGCTGTTACCACTGACTCATAATTTTCTTGAAGATTTGCAGTGTCCATACTATCCTGGGCAGAGAGTAAAGGTTAATACCTCCACAGCTTCCAAACCAGCTAGATGGCTGTGTGGCACTTGGAAAGACAATCATGATGAAGGAACTGTTTGTGCTGTGGAAGCAGGTTTGGTTTATGTTAATTGGCTTGCCTCTGTTCTTTTGGGCTCCAATTTTAATGTGAGTGTTCCTCCATGCTGGCAAGATTCCAAAAACTTGACCTTGTTGTCCTGTTTTTCACATACAAACTGGCAACTTGGTGACTGGTGCATGCTCCCAGTTGTGGACCAAAAGGAAGAGATGATTCAAGATGCATCTACTTGTGATGCTTATAATGAGCATGGTATGGCTAGAGGATATAAGAGAAGAAATCTTAACGTTGGGGAATTATTTCTAATTGAGAAGATAAAGACCAAAGTTGATGTTGTTTGGCAAAATGGTGAACATACTTTGGGATTGGATCCACACAACTTAGTCCCAGTGAATGTCATAAACACTCATGAATTTTGGCCCCAGCAGTTTGTGCTGGAAAAAGGTGCTTCCGATGATCCTCTTAAGCCTAGCAAACAAAGATGGGGTGTTGTTCTTTCCATGGATGCAAAAGAGCATACTGTGAAGGTGCACTGGAGAACTGTTCCCACATCTGAGACAGATAATTTAGCTGGAGACACAATGATTGAGACTGTGAGTGCCTATGAACTTATCGAGCACCCAGATTACTCCTGTCGTTTTGGTGATATTGTGTTCAAGGTGGCTCAAAAACTTGGTTATGAAGCTGATAGAGATAATGCAAAGTCAGTGACTGACTTGAATGTGGAAGTTCCTCTGATAAACTGGGACCAAATCAGTTATCCGAATAAGTCTGTAGATAACAGTTACCTCTCCTGTATTGGCAATGTTACTGGTTTTGAAGATGGTGACGTGGAGGTGAAATGGGCTACTGGTTTAACAACCAAGGTATGACATAATTTTTTTTGGACTCAATATATTTTAGTTAATGATGCTAATGGCTATGTATGATGTAGAACTTATATGAGGTCAACTCTTCCCATATCTGCATTTTCTAGATGAACAGTTTTATATATAATGATAGATCCTATCAGTTTAGTGATCCCTTCCTCTCCTCCATCTCCATCTTCCTTGTACCTGGAACTGTGTGTCTGTGCTGTCTGTGAGGTATAAAATCTTAGCCGAAAAGAGGGTTTGTTTGTAGCAGCTGTTGTGTGTACTTAAGGATGGTTAAAAATGATCCTTTCCATTCTTTTGGGATACAAAAGAAAATTCTTTCCTTTATTTGTCAAAGTCTAGATTTAGTAATAATTGGTAAATAACTATGAGTTATGAACACTAAACTTGGACTACATCATACTTATTTGATAACCTGTTGAACTTTGACTGCAACAATATTAGTCACTTAAGAACAACTCTTTCTTAGGTTCTACTGTAATTTATACACTACTTTGTTGCCCTACATCTTAGGAGGTCATTACAAGTTTATTTGTGCCCCTACAGGTTGCACCTTATGAAATTTTTCAATTTGATAAGCACGAAGATTCAACTGCAACCCCTGTTCCTTATGAAGCAAATGTTGAGGAGTTGACTCCAGAGATGATTGGAAGTCAACCATCCGACAAGAAGGGAAAGGTGAGGGCAATAACTTCTCTGTGTGTCATGTATCTATGTACATCCATATGTGTATAATGTGTATGCTTGTATAGTAATCTAATATTTATGAGGATTATTTCTTGGGACATTGAGATACAGAGGACTCATCTTGGAAATTATAGTGAAAAGACAGGTAGTTATTAGCAAGAGAAAATAAAATAGAACTTTTAAACTCTTCTTCAAAAATATGGATTGGTTGTCATCATAAAATAGTGTTTTTCTATGAGATTATAATTGTTGAGTTTATCACTGATTGTCTAATCATAAACTGAATATCACTTTGATGATCAGGACTTGTTAGATTGTGATGGCTATAGAGATAATTGTGAAAAGCATCCAGGAGAAAGTAGTTCCTCTTCCCTTCCTCAAGCTGCCTTTGAACTTTTCTCCAGTATTAAGGCCAGCATATTCAAAACACTTGGTGTAACATCACTTTCCGGAAAATTCTCCCCAGTCCCTGCATTTGAAGAGGGCAGTGAATCTGGCTGCCTTGATAAGAAAGATTTGGACACTTGTGATCCTGAATCTGAATCTGAATCACATCCAGTGAGCAAGATGAAGTCTTCTGAAGACATAACTCCTTATTGTGAAGTTATTAGGACTCATGAGAGGAATGATTTTCCAGTTTCTTTAGACAACAAAAACAGTTCAGATCAGTTGAAGCAGTTTGATGTAATTGATAATTGCTCAGACCACCACTTTTTTCATGAGGGGAAAGGATTGACATCATCTCAGGTCAGAAATTGGCACAACATCACTAACAGTGAGATTATACATACATTGGAAGCATTGGAGCTAACTTTTTTCCTATTTTTGTTCCTTTTTATAGTTTAAAAAGGGTTGGGTGAAGAAGTTACAACAAGAATGGAGCATCCTGGAGAAAAATCTTCCTGGTGCACACTTCATCTTGTTTATTTTGGTCCATATTATTTTATATGCTTTGGAGCATATATTGTTATACAATGGCTAAAATCAAGCTACAAAATTATGTATGCATTGCAGCAGTTGCAGGTCCCTGTCAATATATGGGCTGGGATTGATACTGCTTTAATAACCTGGAAGGAAAACACTGAAGATTATATTGGAGACAAGTTTCAATTTTAGGAAGACCAGGACCCTTAGATTGAGTAGATTACTGCAACATGGGAATTAAATTGGTGGTAGCTATAAAGATGAACAAAAAATTATCAGAATTCCATCTTTTAAAAGTTGGAATCCATAAGTTTAACTGAATGTAGTATGTAACTTTGTTAGCTTTGTTGGTCATTAAGATTTAACCTTCAACTGATCTGAAAATGAGCAGTATTTACTTGTCAAAAATGAAAAAGGGACATCTCTTTACGTATACTGTAAATTTCCATCATGCCTTTCTGCAAAATTGACGTACAATCTTTATTTGCACAAACAGAAACTATTTATGTCCGTGTTTTTGAAGAAAGAATGGATCTCATGAGAGCAGCCATTGTCAGTGCATCAGGGACACCTTATCATGATGGCTTGTTTTTCTTTGATATATGTTTCCCTCCAGAGTATCCCAGTGAACCCCCTGTAAGCTTTGGAATGTTGTTTTGCGGTGCTTTTATAATTCTTTTCATTTACATGCATGTTAACTCCCTCCACTTGGCATTCAACATCCTTACAGCGAAAGCTGCATTTTTGTTTCTGAACAAGCTCTCATCCTGTCATTTGACATTTGTAACCGCATGCAGATGGTGCATTATAATTCTGGCGGGCTACAATTAAATCCAAATTTGTACGAGTCAGGGAAAGTCTGTCTGAGTCTCCTAAACACGTGGACTGGTACAGACACCGAAGTGTGGAACCCTGGAGCTTCCACAGTTCTTCAAGTTCTTCTTTCTCTGCAGGCCCTTGTCCTTAATGAGAAGCCTTATTTCAATGAGGCTGGATATGATCAACAAATTGGTAGAGCTGAAGGGGAGAGAAACTCAGTGAGTTACAATGAGAATGCTTCCCTTGTCACCTGCAAATCCATTTTGTATCTTAATAGAAAGCCTCCCAAGGTAAAATGGCCACTTCTCTACTTTGGTTTGCCTCTATTATTATGACAATGACTAAATACCTATAGTTGTAAAGAAAATGGTGCCGTATTAATCTTTGAATATAGTTATATAAATGGAACTGTGACTAAAAGTGATTGCAGCATTTTGAGGCATTGGTGGAAGAGCACTTTAGACAGCGCTCCAAACATATACTTCTGGCTTGTAAGGCATATCTTGAAGGAGCTCCTATTGGATGTGCTTTTGGTGACGGAAAAACTGAGCATGAAAACCAGAAAGGAACTTCTACTGGATTTAAATTAATGCTTTCTAAGCTCTTCCCAAAGCTAGTAGAGGCATTTTCTGACAAGGGAATTGATTGCAGCCAGTTTGCTGAGATGCATAAGTAACTGTCTGTTCTACCTTGTTGTGAATAAACCATCCAGCTTCCTGTCAAGGATATTCAAACCTTATGTGTAATATTAATTTGTTTTCACTTATCTTGTATAATATCAAATGTGCTTGATAAAAATACCAATATCTCTTGTAAACCACCACCCCCTCCCAAAATAAAAGAAGTGCTGAAGATGTATTGATAATAAAAATACCCTGTGGTATGTCTATGTATCATATGTAATGGCTTGAAGATGTGAGAATGTAAAATAAGAAGCACAATGATTGCAGTAGTTTGCTTGAACTGTCCTTTAACGTTTGATGTTGATTTTTAATGTGCTATGACTTTGCTAAAGGGGTTAGGGAGTTTGGTGAAGGTATCACTGATCACTTGACTATAGCTATTTCTGTGGCTTTGTTCAGAATTTCTGTTTTTCTGATTTTCATTGATAGTGATATCATCTATAGTATCAGAGATATTTACAGCCATAAATAACACAATAATTCTAATTCCTATAATTAGGAAAATCTAATTATATACAATGAATACACAGATTACTAATTTAAATAGACAGATTATATTCAGCATAGGATATATTAATCATAGGATCCCTTTCAAAGAATGAAAATATTTCTTTCAAATCTCATCAGGTGTCAAATTAAAGTTTGACACCAAATCTCACCCATCCATACTCCATATTATATGTAGCATGAGAACCAGTTATGAGAAACTTGGAGCATAGGGATTAAGAAGTAAACAAGTTATCGTAACAATCTTTTGCTTGGTTAAAAAAAGTGCAACACAGTCTCCATTATTTTGATTAAAATTTATTAAAAAGTAAAAGCTACAAAACCACAAGTAGAGTTCATTAAATAAGTAAAATTCACAGTTTTATGATTTTAATAAATTTCAATTATAATAAATATGTGTTTAAAAGAGTGTCATTGTCATTTCTCCTTCAAATAATTCGCCACACTTTTTTCTCTCTCAAATATCTCTCAGATCTTTACCAATGTATTTTTTTTTATGGAAAATAATCATATTTGAAATAAGTAGAATTCAAGTCAATTTTATTAAAAAGAAAAATAAAAAATAAAAGTTATAACGTGGCTGTCTCCGCGTTGGGAGGTGCTCTGTCCTTTCTACTTCCAAGTTCCAATTCACATTCTTCCTTTACACGTAAATCCCAATTTTGAAATTCAAAAACCCTAGAAATCGAATTAACCATCCGAATGTGACGCAGATTCAGCAATGGGAACTCCATCATCAAATCCTCTCTTCATCTTCTTCCTTTTCTTCTTCCTTTTCTACTCCTCTGTATCACTTAATCCTTCAGATTTGGCTTTCGAATCGACCTACGCTCGCCTCTGCAACCACCATGTCCCTGCACCGGCGTCCCGTTCCGACGAAGGAACCGTCCCCGGCATCGCCGACGAACTCCGGTTCCAATCCGGCTACTTCGCCGGCGGTGACCACTTCTTTAACCGATCCGTCACCACGAAGAATCACGCGTCGTTTCGCGTGACCTCCGTTCGCCGAAGCGCGAGTGACGGCGTGTTCGAATTACGCGGGCGAATGCTTCTTCAGCAGCGAAGAGGAGCGACGCCGGCGCCGGGAAGGTCGCTCCGGCAGGTTTATCCGGGCCGGAGAGTGTCGCATTGGGGAGTTTTGCAGTGGATGCGCGTTTCTCTGAGTGGATTTTGGTCGCAATCTTCTGGTAACCTTTGTATGTTCGGAATAGGATCATCTCATGTTAAGATGCGAAATGCTAATGTTGTTCTTAAGCTTCGTTACCCTAGAGATTTGAGCCTTTTGGATTGTTTGATAAGCGGAACACTAGAAAGCTTTGATGACAAGAATAATTTGCAATATTTTGAACCTATTTCGATATTGGCTTTGTCTCAGAGTTCGAATTACAAGTTTACAATGGCTGGGAATGAAAAGGATAATGGTTGTGGAGGTGGATCTGATGGGGAGGGTTTGTCCCTTGGAAACTTTAGCCAAGGTGCCTGCACTACTTTTCTTGGACACACGGATAGGTTTGAATTGGAATATGGGAGTCACTGTGGTAATGGTAGTTGCAATCCTGTTGGTGGTAATGGAGAATTGCCTAATTTTATGCTTTTTCACGCCACTCGATGTGTGGAGAGGCAGAAGGTTCAGATTCTGGTGGGTTTCCCTGATTCCGGCTACCAGGATGCTGTGTTTCCATTTCATCCGAATACGACGTTGGTTTCTGAGGGGATGTGGGATGAGAAGGAGAATCGACTATGTGCGGTTGCATGCCGGATCTTGAACTTCACGGAATCTTTGGTTAATCCTTATGTTGGAGATTGCAAGACTAGGCTCAGTTTAAGGTTTCCTGCAGTTTTATCTTTGAGGAACAGGAGTACGGTTTTGGGGCAGATTTGGAGTGACAAAGTGGTTGGTGAATCCGGGTACTTCAGTAAAGTTGGATTTCAGGGTTCGTCAAGGGTATCAAAAAGCCTCCAAGGTTTCCTATACAAGTATGCTGATACTGAGAGGGTGAGAAAATCTTGTGCGGAAAAGATGAATGCTAAAGGGAAGGGAAATACATATCCGGATGGATATTCTTCTGATATGGCATTTAGCATGTTAGTGACAAACAGCAGAGGGCAAGTGGCTCAAGGTTACTCATCACCACTATCTGTCTGTGATCAAATTTATAGTGGACAGTCGTATGGGGCTCCATTTGTGTTGACAACGGGAAAGCCAAAAGCACATGCTACTCAATCAGATAAGTACAGCAATTTGTTGAATGTCAGCTATACGATAAGCCTTAATCCCCCTCCTGATTTCAAGTTTGGCAGAGGAGTCTCATCAACCAAAGTCAAAATTGGGGCTGAAGGAATTTACAATAGGAATACTGGTGTTTTGTGTATGATAGGATGTCAGCATTTGAGATCAACAGACAAAATACTGATAAAGAATGAGACTCTGGACTGTGAAATCATGGTTAATGTCCAGTTTCCTCCATTGAATGCAAAAGGAGGTGAATCTCTTACAGGAACTATAGAAAGCACACGACAAAAGTCAGACCCTTATTATTTTGATCCGCTTCAGTTGTCTTCATATTCCATTTACAGAAACCAAGCTGATGCTTCCATTTGGAGAATGGATTTTGAGTTAATTATGGTATTGGTGTCAAACACACTGGCCTGTGTGTTTGTAGGATTGCAACTTCTCCATGTGAAAAAGCACCCGGATGTCCTTCCTTACATTTCTGTTGTGATGCTTGCAGTTATTACTCTAGGTCACATGATTCCCTTGATATTGAACTTCGAAGCTTTATTCATGGCAAACCACAGTGTGCAGAATACTTTTCTTGGGAGTGGAGGTTGGCTTGAAGTGAATGAGGTAGTTGTGAGGATGGTGACAATGGTAGCCTTTCTTCTAGAGTTGCGCCTTGTACAATTGACCTGGTCCTCAAGACAGGGTGAGGGAAGCCATCCCGGTCTGTGGGATTCTGAAAAAAAAGCTCTTTATATCACTCTACCATTGTACATTGGTGGTGGATTGACTGCTTGGTTGGTGCACATATCGAAGACTTCTCATCAAAAAAGATTTAGACCATTTCGGCTTTCACGCCACAAGTTTAGTCTTCCTCGTGAACATTTTTACCGACCTCCTTCCCTCTGGGAAGACTTTAAATCTTATGCTGGTTTGCTCCTGGATGGTTTTCTGCTCCCTCAGATTCTGCTTAACATAATATTTAACTCAGAAACGAAAGCTCTAGCATCTTCCTTTTATGTTGGGACAACCATTGTTCGTATACTGCCCCATGCATATGATCTTTATAGAGCGCACAGTTCTGCATGGTACCTTGATTTATCATATATATATGCAAATCATAGAATGGATTTTTATTCCACAGCCTGGGACATCATAATCCCTAGTGGTGGTATTTTGTTTGCTCTCCTTGTATACTTTCAGCAGAGATTTGGCAGTCGGTGCATTCTTCCAAAGAGGTTCAGAGAAAGTACTGCTTATGAGAAAGTACCGGTTATTGGCAATGACGATTTATGATGCATTGACTGCACTTTGTAAAATGATTTTTATCCCCGGACATTTTTTATTTAGTTTTTGAAGGCATAAATTGCAATAGAAGGTATATACTGCAGGATATAGCAGTAGAGGAGGATTTTGCCTATATAAAAGACCGTGTGCAACCTCCTTTCAGAGACACTTAAAGATCATCTTTTTCTTGCGGAATTTTTTGAGAGAAAAACACATGCTGAGCAGATGAGAACTTTTTTTGTTATTTCTGTTTAGAATACATAAGTTTTGACCAAAAGGTTTTTTCTCCACAAACATCATATCTCATGAGACAATAGAAAATTGCTTGATAGCTTGGTTAATCCCAAAGTAAAGTTCTACTACTATTGATGAAAAGGAGAAAAAGAGCAGTGTTGTTACTTTGACAGTTCCCATAGCTAACACTAAATTTCATGAAGCTTCCACACCTAGTTAGAATCTAGTTTAGTTAAAATCTCAACTATCATATTTTTAATTAATAATTATAATTGTTCTTTATCTTACAAATTAATTCTACCTAACTAATTTATATATATAAAAACAACTCTACCTAGCTAAATATTCTCAGGTATTTTATTATTACTATGACGAGAGAATCACCATGGACTGTATGTCTTGTGTTAATTGTGCAGAGCTTTCTTCTATTGAACAGAAATGAGCCGACTCATCATCCTGAAAAAATAATTTGTTTTAATGCCACTATAAAGATTTTATATTATCAATCAATTAAAATTATCTTAAATGTAATTTTTAAAGTAATTACTACAAAAATTAACGCTTATTATACATTACAGTTTATAATTAAAAAACAATATACAAGTTTTTTTACACACTGTCACTGAATTTTTATTAAATTCCGTTACTTTTTTGGGGTCACCATTAATGTGAAATATCAACCTCTGCCAATAACTAATCTAAATCTAACTTGAACCCCAGGCCTACGTAATAAATTCAAACTCAGTTCCACTTATAATAATGAAAAGTTAATCATTACTAAATGAATGTTAAATGATTCTTTTGTGAAAATGATTTTTTACTTAAAAGGCAAATCTTTCCAGTAACTTACATTAATTGAAGAAAAAGAGTAACAAGTGTTCTACTCAGTGATTTAGGTGATTTTCCAATTTGTAAAATTCAAATTAACAATAAACAACAAGGCAAGATTTTTATAGTATTCATGCGTGCAGGATTCATGGCCATGGCAGCTATTCGACAAAAGTTGCATGATGGGACAAACAATATCAAGCCTAAAATATCGTTGATTCAGTGGCGATGTCATGTTTGGTTAGAGTAGGTTGCACTACATATGAACAGAATGTACAGCAAGTCAATTGTCAATTACAGACAGGCAAAAACATCTGATAATCCTCCAATACTAAACTACAGAGATTCACAACCTGTAGCAGGAAAATTACAGGGCAGCAATCAGAGACTCCTTCCTTGATAGATAATGTCAATGGGAATGTCACACATTGAGCCACCAGTGACACTGAAACAAGGCTAAACCTTTTAGGGCTTCACATTGAAAAACCTGAAGAAAAAAAAATACCAAAATTTGAATTAGAAATAAAAAAAAAACTATTAAGAACAAATATATGATTAATCTCCAGAGACATAGCTTTAGGTACTGTATAAGGTACGTGCATTATTTTATCCTTCGTTCACAAATAGTTGCAGCATGCTAGAATTTTTTTATAAAAAAAAATACTATATAGCAATTAGCAAAGTGAGAATTTGGATGACCCCAAAATGGACTATTTTTTCACACCCTGAATAAAACATTAACCTTGTTAAAACAATAAACACGTGATTCATCAACATTTAAAGAGTTACAAGGATTGCTGCTTTAACGAAAATTGTGTGGAAATTGAGTAAAGAAACAATTGTTTTGCTTTTGATATGTACATACATGGATTTATCTGTAGGCATCCATTTGCCATGGCAACTTAACAAGCTTTGACTTGCCATTAGTTGTCATCAACCTTGTGTTAGAAACTGGTAACTTGTACTGGTCCACTATCAAGTTGATACTACTACTTGGGAAAATACAGAAACGCATCTCTCAGTAACTAGGCATTAGTAGCAGCCCTTTGGTTTAAGGTGAGACCTGCACATGCATATTATCTTACGAATGCATGGGTAAACTCAATAGCAAACTGTTTCAAGGAGCAACTTCCTAATCTCTATACAGTATACACCATGGTAAATTGTAGTTTACTTACTTAGCAACGACAAATATCATGATGTTTTCATATTCAATTAATGGACTATACAATATTATAAAGAACATGATGTAAAAGTTACCTCCAATTACCATCTTAAACAGACTTCTTGCCACTAACTATTCGAGATATCTGGAGACCCCTGCTGAAAGCTTCGTTAAAGAGAATCCTAGTTTGCATTGATTGAAATCCAGGTAACCATGATAGCATTGCCATTGGAGCCATAACAATAACCCCAAACAGCAAATCATATAGACGGGCCAAGGAAACAACAGTCTCCCACACTTTAGTTGTCTGCAGAAAAGGCCTAAGCACCTGGGCTATTGAAATCATTCCCCATCCTGTTGGAACGAATGCCAAGAAGCTTGATAGAAGATCAAGAAATTTTAAATGAGCAAACTCCAGTAGGAGGAAAAGTACAAGAACTGTGACTACAATCACAAGAAGCTGAACTAATCGATAATATAAGTGCTCCTTTGTAGCATATTTATCCTGGGCATATGCTATGATGATATAAATGGCAACAAGCACAACCATGACTATCCAAGACAGCAAGTAAACGGCTATACTATTATTTTCACCTGTAATACCCAGCTGATAAACAATGCCATACTGAAAGAAGAAGAATCTAAGATTTAAAATGATTTCCAACAGCTTTCCCCATATACCAGTTGTTCTTAAATGGTCTTGCTCCTCGTACCACCATGTTTCCCAGCTATATTCTGCCTTTTTGAAGGGCCCACCAGGATACCATATCCAATTTATAAAATCTTCAAAATCATATACAGTCTTCAACCAATCAAAGCCAGATGGATTGAAGACAAAAGGAGACATTATCCATGAAACTACAAGAAACCAACTTGAGATTGTCATAACTATGTACAGAAAAGTATCCCTAGCCAAGGGACTATGAGCAGCATACACAATTAAAATAACCCCAAGTTCAATACCCTTCACAAAATGGCTTCGAGCATATAGTCGATAGTTCTCAGCAAAACTCTTGTGCGCCACCACGAAACCTCGACCAGTTGCTCGATACTTAGCACCACCGTGAAGTATAGTCCGACCAAAGAAATGTGTGCGAGTTCCCAAAGAGAATGTATAAAATAGTGATGCAAGCTGCAACTGCATTGTCAAGAAGTCCCAAACAGCTGGAAGGAACCCGTGCTCAAGAGAGTTTTCGACAACCATTGGGAGAGCAGTGAAGATACCAACTTGGATTGCAAACTGCTGATTTAGGACTGCACCAAGGGCTTTATTGTTGGTAGCATTATTCATGGCTGCATGTTTTATACCATGTTCAATACCACTGAGAGCCATATAAAGGCGGCCCCAAAGGAAGGCATAAACCATCAGTACAATAACCATGGAGTTAAAGTAAAATCCTATGGTTGTGTAGAACACTGAAAGCATGCGAAAGAAGTCTAATCTATGGCCAAGCCGGTACACATCTCTGCTCAGGACCTGCTCACCATTGCCACTAGCAATCTTGGCCTCAAACATGGATATCTGATTCAAACCAACATCTCTTCCTTTGCCTACCTGTATATATTCATGATGTGTCACATTGCCACCTCGCAGAGTACAATTGAAACCAGCAAAAATATCTTCACTGATATTAATCACTCTAGAGGCCTTGCTGACTCCACCCCGACCCAAGAACCAGAATCTGTCAAACACGTCCGGATGACCATAGTGCATTCGTACTTTCAAAGGGTTTGCCAGAACTCGCTGACCCAGTGTCACAAAACTTGTCTCTTGAGCTGACATGAACCATGCAAGTGAGGAAACAGATCCCGTGAAGATATTTTCTCGGACCCCCAAAATGGTTGGTTTCTTAATACCGTAGGACATATTGAACTCCTCCAACAGATTCCGCATTTTGAGAGCCTCCTCAAAATAATTGTCTTGATTCATATCAATGGTCTGAACTGCATCACCCCGTGTAAAGATTATGGCATGATTCTGATTTTCTGGTTTCCCTTCTCCAAGCTTTAAAGGACCAGGCAACCGGATTCGATAAATCTCAACCTCACTCTGCAACTGCTGATCATACTTCACAAGAACGGAGTAATATTCAGTCCCCTCCCTCCCTAAAGAAACCTCATCAACATACGCCACTCGAAGGGCCTCATTGTGTTGCATCAAATATAATATCTCGTCAGCACGGGGATTCTTGTCTGCCTTGTGGCGCCCATATATTTGACATGCCACCACATATGAGAACTTCATCAGTGCACTCCCATATTCATGTCCCTTGAATAACATGGACACACTGCTACCTGTCGGCCTGAGATTTGTCTGTAAAGATGAAGGCCCATTTGAGGGTAAGCCATTTAAGCTGCTGTTTTGGTTTGTTGAACCATGTTCTGATCCCTGTCTTACATCCATCTCAGATGCTGAATCAAGGAACGCAAGCATCTTAAGGCCCCTATAATAATACATCATCCCCCTAACCGTGCGAGACAATGTTTGTCCTCTATGAGATACCCAAAGGCGGAGATCCCGGGCCTTTTCTGTCCAGATAGCCTCCTCATCTTTCAACCCTTCTCTATGCATCCTTTCCATAAAATTTTTCCATTCATCTTCATAAATCTTCTGCAGATAAAACAAAGTAGTAATACCATCCTCATTCTCCTTTCGGAGAGCCTCTTTGCTATACAATACTTCCTCATCATAATATGGGGTCAAAACACTGAAAGCCATCATTTTTTCAACATAGGGGGCACGGGGAATGTTCATAAACAAAGAATTGGTAAAGAAAGCAATTCGTCGTCGTGCCTCAAGATTCAATGGAACGTTATGCATCGAGTCTCTTGAAGTAAGAATTGTATGCAATCGTCTGAGCTGCTCAGTAAAGATTGCATCTCCAGCATCAGGAAATTTCACAGCATTCTCAAAGATAAGTCCTTCATCAGCTGTTGAACTTCGTCGTGCCAGACCTTCCTCACGTAGCTGGATGATGGTCTTCTTCGCCTTTGGGAACTCTCGAACAAACAGTTCATACAAAGCTTGCAACAAATTTACAGCCTTATTCATGTCTCTCTCTGGTTGTATCAAAAGCTGAACAAATTCACTCACCTTGGCATGTATCTGTGGTAGCCGAGACATCTTGAATGCCTCTGTTAACTTCCCCATCTGAATGTAGCTGTCTATGACCTTGAATATATTAATCATAATGAAATGCTCTTCTTTTTCAGCTTTAAGAACCTTGGGAAACAGATATTTAACACTATCATAAGCTTCAAAGACTGCACACCGGCGATACTCATTCTTGCATATTTTCAACCAAAGTGACTGGTCAGACTCATTTTCCAGCTCTTTTGCCTGACTGACAGCAAGAAGTAGCTCATTACAGAGAAGGGAACACGGCCATCGAATAACCCTAATATTCCAGCAATTTGGTGGCAGCTTCAAGAGCTCAAGTTCTCGATCGCTGATGATATCTTCCTCCCTGAAAGTTATCATAATCTCATTCCATATTAAGGCAAACCTGGTAGCATCCACTTGGCTTGATTCAATCTTATTGAAGGGCTGACCAAGTCCGTATCGCAGTTTCAACCTGTGGATGGCATCACGAAGCTTCTTTAACAGTGTAGCTTGCTGACTAAGCAGCTTCTCCTCTGGCATCAGATTGAACTGCATTGCACTGGCAAAGAACTGAAATCTAAGTCTGAGTTGTGTTACATTCCTAATTTCACCCAAATGCGAGAAAAGACCAATTGCCGCGCCATAAAAGGCAGAGAAAATTGAATACCATATCTGCAAATCCATGAAGTATACCAGCACAACAGGTAACCATAGCAAGACAACTGCTACCCTGTTGGTGTTGCTGAAAAATTCGTGCCATTTAGAAGGAATGCTCTTAAGATTCAAAAGAGCCTTTGTTGGAGCAACTAGAGGCTTGATCTGAACAAAGTAACTGAATGAAAACTTTGAAGCTAATACTGCTACCCAGAAAACAGTATACTTTACATTATCTACAAGTGCTTGTCTCACACCCCGGCCCACAAAAATCCGGTTATGAAACCACCACATCAACATGTATACTATTCTCCAGTCCGATTCCTCAATGACATTCCGCAACCATGGCACCACGAACAGCACCAATGCCAACAACTCCGGGATAAGAAAGAAAAGGACAACTTTAAGAAATGTATAAATCCTCTGATTGGCCGCATCAGACCAGATTGGCCTAGAACCCTTCTCAATCCAAATCATTCCATAAAAGACCGAAAACAAAACAGTCCACGTTATGGCAACCATGCTCTTCAACGTCATCCTCACTCCAAGCCACGTGGTCTCTCTCGTAACCAAGCTATACTGAGTCCCAGCATCAAGCACCGATTGAAGCAACCTCAGAGCACTCCAAGTGATAAACACAGTCAACATCTTGACCTGCACATCCCTTCTCTCCAACGCCTGCCACGGATAAGTGGTACCCTCCCAAGCAACAATAACCGCAGCCTGAAAGAACAAAATCAGCATCACCCAAAGCCTATCAAAACTCTTATAAACATTCCAAAACGACCTCTGCTCCACAAACCCCGTCTTCCCTACCCGCTTCTCCTTCGGCGTAGTCCCGAAAAAATTACACTCAAAATTCAAAGGCCACCCGAGTCTCTTCAAACACCTCCTACTCCAAAAATACTCGTTAATGTCATCATAATTCCTCCACGCAGAGTGCGGAGCCTTTCCATTTCTGCTACTATCAACCTCAACCTTAATAGTATTATAAATAGGCATAATCACAGACTTCAAAAACCCTAATTCACCAGAAACCGTAGGCATATAAGGACGACCAGTATCAGGATCAATGTGCTCATCTATAACATGATTAAGCTCCTTCGCCATGAAATGATAAATATAACAAAGACACTCGGGAGTGAAACGAAGGTTACCGGCCTCTCCCCAAACCAGAAGGTACAGCGAAACATAAAGCAACTCGCGGCGGAGATCCGTCGGGTCGCGGCGGCGCGAGAGAAGTACGTTCGACTTCAGGCCGAGGAACGAACACCACGCGGTGTAGTTGTGGAGGAGCTTCCGCCGGAACCGCCGCAGAACACCGGCGTCGAGCGCGTCGACGATCGCCGGCGGCGGCTCGAGGCGCATCTGCGAGTTCGCGAGGTGGAGAACCAGGTGCTCCCTCTGGTTCCGCGCGTTGTCGAGTTGGAAACCGAACAGTAACCGGAGCCAGTCCAGAAGGTCCATCTCCGGTTCCCACCGCATGAACTGGTGCTTCGGGAGGTCGCCGACGGTGCGGAGGGCCGCGGCGGCGGCTCGCACCTCCGGGTACCGGAGCGACGGGTGGTCCGTGAGGAGGTCGTGCACCGGGATGATGTTGAAGACGGAGTTCAGCGGCGGAGGAGGCGGCCGCGGCAAGTTGCTGGCGCCGCCGCGCTGGGCGACGGGACGCTGTGTTAAGTTCATGGTAACGGAAACGACGACGTTGAGTGTTAAACGGTTAGTTGCTATCCAAACCGTTTTTGAAGGCATTGAGTTAGTAACGTTTTTTTCATTTTCTCTCGAATTTCTCGTTGTGAGTTAGTTTCACACTTTTTATTCTGCTATGGTGGAAGGAGGAACTGCGAAGAAGTGTTTTGGTTCAGTCAGGGAGTGAAGAGGAGGAGATGCAAAAGTACAGGAAAAAGAACTTAAACTTTTGATTTCCACTGTTTTGGCTCTACGAGCAGAGGACTTAGGGTTTAAAGCACGCTCCAATGATAGTGGTTTTGAGTAGGGGTTTAAGTGTGGGACCCGCCACTACTTTCATTTAAGTGGATGAAGAAACGGTTCAATTTGGAGAATTATATGCTACTAATAAGCAGTTAATTACCATGAAACGACGACGCGCGTGGGTTTTGTGGGACCGCACGGGGTAGGGTCCGTTTGTGATGATGAAAAGCGACGGCTCTGATCTGTGTGACGCTGGGGTACGTGGGGATTTGATGTGTTTGATTTTGAATTTTTTTTTATCTGGAATGTATGCCACAGCAGACATGGGCTGAGAGAATCTCTGCTTGGATTGGAATATAATAATATAATTAAGATGATGTATAAAATTGTATACTTATTCATCTATGTTGCTGTACACCGGCACGTGCAGCACGTGGACTATATCAACTCTGTTGGTTAAGGCCAAATGGCTTGTTTTGCGTCCGTGAAAAAGTTTACCTTATCTAAGATTTTTTCTAGACCATACTTTTGTTTTATTGAATACAATTTTATTTAAGTCGGATAAAATTATTAAGGGATGATAACAAAATTTATTTGTGTATTTAATATAATTACGTATCTCGAATTCAAATCTTGACCTCTAATTAGGCTAAAGATTTTACAATGATTAATCCATGTGGTCTAAGATTTTTTATTTTAACTACATATATGTTTTATTGGAAACAATCATATTCAAGTTGAATAGGATTATTACCAGACAACAAAATTCTTTCTCCAATTACTTAACATAACTATTACCTAGGACTCTAATTTGAGACCCTTTAATTAAGCTAAAAACTCACACCAATTAATTTGTGATTGATAGTAGGGTTGTTCAAATCTAAACCAATCTAAAATAAAAACAAAAAAAAATCAAAAATCAAATCAAATAGTTTTTTTTTTTGGATTTGTTTGGATGATTTTTTTCTCAAACCAATTGATTTGGTTCAATTTTCCGTTTGTGTTTTTGAGATTGAAATAAATCGTAACACCTATATTAACACTTATATTACGTTAATATTATCTGTTTAATGTATATACCACTTGAGTTTTAGTGTTATGTATACAATGTATATCACTTTTTTTAGATGACTTTTTAAATATATGTTTGATTTAAGATTGATGAAAATTTGTTAGATTTTATTATTAAAGGTTTAGTATATTAATAAGTTTCATATATTGTTATTAGTAGATTTTTAATGTAATTTAATTTAAAATTTGAAAAGAAATTATATAAATCTCAATGAAATAATATTTTAGTAAAAACACAAAAATTAAACCAAACCAAATTATAAAATATTAATTTAGTTTGATTTAAATTTTATTTTAAATGAAAATGATACCAAACTGAACTAAAAGAAATCCTAGTTGAGGATAATTTATCTAGGATATGCTACCACTTTTACTTGCTTTAAGATAATCATTATTTCAAGTTTGGTTTTGTTAATCAAACTTGAAATACATCTCACACCTTTTAAGTAATTTTCTTTGCGGAGATGGAATAGAAAAACATTCTCCATTTTTCTAATTAGGAATCTTATTTTTTATTTTTATGGAATTTCCTTGTTTCTTTAGTTGAGTTGAGGACCTACCACAACTCATCGTGTTCGTATACTTAATTAGGCAACAAAAAAATATGTAATAGTAATATAAGATATCCTTGGGATTTAGAAGTATCTGTGTCCAAATAAAAAGGTAAAAAAATCGTTTTGCATGGCATATCATACGAGCGATTCTTAAACAGACTTTGGTCACGTATACTATTAAATAAACTCAAGTTCTTATGCCATGTAAGGCCCGAGCAGAACAAGGTAAAGCTCCTCCCTCCGAATATTGTTCCGTGAAATCTGATTATCGGTATGGCTGATGAGTGAGCAAATCAGCACGCACCATCGTGTTTCATGCCTAGGGCTTTGTCCCATGCACATGCTTGTAGCAGTGCGCAAAATGCAAATAAGACAGCAACAAACATTATTTTGAGTTGGCCCGCATGCTCTAATTTAACGGAAAAAATTACATTTATTGAATAGCCGCAACCATGAATTGAATTACATGCCAAACATTACGCAACATAGTATAACATTCCCCACATTAATTAAATCTAGAACGGCTGTGTTCTTCTTACCTTACCCACACGGCAATACTAACGCCACCACCCCCGGTTTATTCTGATGTCTCGTCAAATAAATTGTAGTAGACATTCTATCATTAGAAAATAGAAATATCACCCACTCTCGTATCAATAAATCTTCATTATTTCCTGCACACAAACATTGCTTGCAGACTTATTTTGATCCCTAGATAAGATATTTATACAAGTAAATTACATAAATCTTCATGTAAAATAGAGATATAAGATTAATCTAAGAGTAAAATACTAAATTAGTCCCTCACTTTTGGAGGCGTTATCAATTTGGTTCCTGAGATTTAAAAAATATTAAAATGATTCTCGATTTTACATTCTGTTTGTTACGTTAATTCCTGGTGTTAGTAGTCTCTTAACACAGTATGTGTGATGTGCCACGTTAAGTGTCACCTCGACACACACATAAACTTCCATATCAGTTTCTTTTACTTACCACGTAAGGAGGGACTAAATTAACATTAAAGGGACTAAAATGACATAATTTAGGTGATCATCTTTTTCCCAAAATGTTAAAACCCTAACTGCTACTTTAACATTCACGCTTTCATTTCATTTTTCCTCCTACTCATACTCTCATCCAAGTCTTATTCTTCTCTTATTCATCTTTCTTCATCTTGGTAGTTCTTCTTCTATTATTTTGTGGTCTACTATGTCTGCTGATTCAAGCACAAGGGGGAATGTTATGTCAAACCGTCTTTGCTATTGTCAAAGTCTAGAAGAGCTACCATTCGAACAACAAGACCAAATGCAATGAAAAACAAAATCCTTACCTCTACTGGAAAGCATCAATTGTGTCAATCAACACTAGAGGGTGACGATGATCGACGTGGAACACACAAAAGCACTGATTGCGTCAATGAACAATGAAGGGTGACGAAGAATGGCAACCACCACCATTGGGAGAGCGATGATTGACGTGGACCTAGCATAGAAACGCTATCATTCAACCATAAGAAGAAGAAAATGGTGAGAGAATTCATCACATTTTCAATTAGACTGAAAATTATTAGGGATCAATTTGACACTATATACAAAAATTGACTCTTCATTTCCCAATATAACATTTAAAATTATGTCATATTAGTCTCTATGACGTGACATTACTTATTTCCCAATTACGCTTACCACATGTCATCCAAGTGGCACTTAACGTGCCACATTACACATCTACCAACGGTGTTAGGAGACTACTGACGACAGAAACTAACGTAACAAACGAAATGTAAAGTCGAAGATCATTTTGATATTTTTTAAATCTTAGGGACCAAATTGACAGCGCTTCCAAAAGTGAAGGACTAATTTGATACTTTACTCATTTATTTATTGATGTAAAATAGAGATATAAGATTAATTTAATGGTGAAGAGAGAACGAAAGGGGAGAACTAACCACTAACATTTGCCGATCCAAAAAAAAATCTTCATTTAAAATAAATTATACAACATTAAACAATATATTTATCATTAAAAGAATGATGAGTTTGCTAGATTTGCAAGACGCGGCATCAAACAACATTGACGAGATTGAATAAACTCGGTACACCAAGTGTTGGAAATCCCGTAATTAATTTGCATAAATTATAGTAGTACTTTAATTTTTCTGTATCTATATCAAAGGGGAAGGCTATGTCAAATGCCCCTGCTATATTACAAACCTGCTTCATAGTTGGATCTGCCCACTTGCCAAAGATTCGGAAGTTCATATAATCAAAAAGAAAAATTCTACATCAAATATTCACTGGTGTTGTTCCGTGGTTACTTCAATCAACGATAAAGAATGACAATTGTTGTCTTCCTCAATGTAAGTTTGCACTAGCCAGGATAGACATGATCACTGTACATATGAGCCGTCGTATTTAAAGCGTCAAGCATTGCTTCTCCTCTGACATTGAAGTTGAATACACATATCCCACCATTGTTAATATCAATAGATCGAAACCTGAATATTATGATCAATGCCAAAATATCAATTGCTAGATATGGCGGCAAGAGGTCGTGTTGACATTTCAAGCAAGCTATTCAAATTTAAAGAAGTCAAAAAGAAGTGATAAGTTTCAGCCATTCAATCAACCATTAACTTCTGTAATCCATTCCAGACTATTAACTGAGCCAATAATCAACAAAAAGGAAAGAGGGCTGTTGAAATCCACACATTAGATGTAGGAGTGGAAACAACACCTGATAAGTTTATCTTTTGACTTGCAAAATGTATTACAATAAACAACAATAACATAATAAAATTGTCAATACTATCAACCTATCCAGCCTAAAAAAGATATGGAAGTATATATCAAAGCTAAATGCTTGGCATTTCTTTTAACTAGAGGAATAGCCAGTAAAACTAAAATGAATAAATAATTCATACACTCACACTATAGATGTTTACAATGTTATTCCATCACAAATGTTAAATATGATAAAATTGTTGTTCACCTTTAAAGTCGTACAAATGATTATTTCTTATTGATTGGAAATGTACAAACTTTTACACTAATAGTGCAGGTTTAAACTCAAATAAAATCAAAGTACATTTTTCACTAAGTGGGCCCAATATCAGTTTAAATATTTAATTGCATAACCAACGATTCTTACCTCTCTGGGCCTAGGCCTAAAGCAGTGCAAGTTAATGCCCTCAGTATAGATTTGTGAGTCACAACCAGAAAGCTTTCTCCCTGAATAATAAGATAAATCTTGCTGGAAGAAAACTTTCAAATCATCACTTGCGAAACTAAGTATCAATTACAAAGAAATCTTACAGGTGACAACAGCATTTCCTTCCAACAATCTTTTGCAGCTTTCCAGAGATCTCGTACAGGATATCTACCATTCATGATAAAATTGGCTGGATCTTCTCTCCAGATTGTATACTCTTTGGGATATATTTGCTTAGCATCCGCTGCCTCCAAATTAGGAACATATTGATTTAGTTTAATACTTTAATTATAAAGAATGGTGGGAATGATACAGATAGAACAGTGATATAAAATGAAAACATGTTATCAACACTCAGTAGCATTAACTTTGGCAAGTGAAATTAATTTTCCTATCAAAAAGTACAAAAGTTAGCTGTAAATAATGATAAGATAATAATCAATTGAAGCATCTCAACCGTCAACATTGAAGTGGCAAATGCAATGTACGATAAGGATTTGACTCCTCAAAAGTAAGAAAGTGTGTAAACAGGCAAAAAGTAAAGCCACAAACACGTAAAAAGATACTTGTTCAGAATTTTCGAGTCGAGCAGAGGCAGTCTCACCATTTTTCATGCCTTCAAGGTGATAGAGAGATATCTCTTTAAGGGAATCAAGATAAACCAATGGCTTTTCCCTTCCTTGCCATATAATTTCAGCAGTTTGCTACATCAAACACCCCCAAACATTTTAATAAAATGATGATATCAGTATTAGCAAGCATGAGAAATAAAATTTCACTAGCCCCTAACCTTGGCACGAGATATTGGACTTGCAAAACACTGGTCAAAGTATATATTTTCCAAGGCTTTCTTGCACCTTTTTGCTTGCTCTTCCCCAACTTCAGTTAATACAGACAAATCTGAGCTTCCCTGAACACATATGATCAATTTAATGACGGTGGATGGCATATGCAGTAAATGATGTTGAATGTGAAACATCTAAATAACAAACCAAAACTTCAGTGAGTTCAGTCCTAAAAAACAAGGGTACTCGGAGAGAAAAATTATCCATGCATTTGCAAACCAAGCCATTTCCCCAAACCCGATAATAAAGCTAGTAACTTGAAAGTAGAATGCAAACCTGAATCCTACTTTCTGAATTCCAAGTGCTAAGACCATGCCTTAAAAGAGTTACTTTCTTTGGTGAAGAGATGAACTCATTTGTTAGTGATGTTGTTGCTTTTGAGAAATCATATGCCCCACCAGTTACAGAAAAATCAATACTAGTTGGAAGCTTATCTGCAAGAAGGCACCAGAAAATTAACTTTAATTAGTAAAGTGGGCAGAAGAAAAGACAATAATAGACCTGGGGAAAGCTCTGAAACAGAGCAGCAGCGAATGCGGGGAACGGGAAGAGCGCGTGGTGACGAACTCCGAAGTGGCCATGGCTTAGGGGAAGCTGTGGTCAACAAGACAATCCCACAAGTCCCCATTTTCCATCAACTGACACACACAGCCTCAGCTTGTGGTTGTGGTTCCTGTTTCATGCTCATGATGCTACATCGTCTTTCCTTCATCTCTTCCTTCTACAGGCCCAAACATAGGACTCCTAAGAGTGTCCCAAGACCACACTCCAAAAGAAGGCTATTGTTTCATGCACTTCCCAGTTGCTTCCTGCACTCCCTTGTTGTCTTTCAGAATGGCCAATCCAAAATGTTAAATTACATTATGGAATGCACTTCCTTTTTTTGCTTCCCAAATCACCAATCCGAAAGGTCAAGAAAACATTATGGAAAGAGTGTTGGAAGCAACAGCCACAAAAGAATGCTACTACACTATATTTGGACTCAGCCCATCAAAGTTATGGCCCATTCGGAGAAGATGAATTGCATAAGATATATTTTTATTTTTATATAATTAAAAATTATAATAAAAGTGTAATAATTATGTCATATCGTACCACCTAATGTCAAATTAGTCCTTAAATTAGACCTTAAAAATAGGTCTATGTCATATAAACAAATTACTTGTCAAACATAAAATCCAACCTACATTTTCCGTTTTGTCTCATCTTAAGTAATAATTATTTTAAATTTTATACTTTATATTTTTTTCTCATTAGCTTATTAGGTAGTTATCCTATCTAGAGATAGGTCAAGTATGTATGTCTGAAAAATTTAATATCAAATATGCCTTTAAACAAACTAATATGTCAAATTAGACTTTCAAAAAGATTATATTAGACCTAAAAAAACAACCACATACTTAAAAAAGCATATGACTTATAACATGCTAGTCCTTGGATTTTTTAAATGAGCTAGCCTTTTTTTATCACCATGATATTGGTGTAGAGTATTTACTAATTTTGCTAATGACTAATCTAATTGGTCACTTTTAATGAAATTTCTCTTTTTAATTACATTTTTTTTCATTTAAAGAATCGAATCTGAGACCTTACTTAAAGAGATTAATTCAAGATTACTCGGACTAACAATTTGTTGGTGAAGTAGGCCTATTTGAACAAATTATAAATACTTCTTTAGCTCTCACCTTATTATCTTCCCAACTCGCAGAATAAAAATTAAGAAGAAAAAACAAAGTAGGGGAAATATTTTTAAACAAACCAAATAGTTACAATGAAATAAGAGAAATTAGAAAAATTCATTGAAAGAAAACAAAATATATAAAAAAAAGTATAAAGTTTCCAAACAAAGTAGTCACGAGAATTGTTTTCGGCATCATTTATCAATGCTTCTCTCCTATTATTGGAAAAAAAAAATGTGTAGTGGAGAAAATAGTAAAGACTAAAGAAGCATGGATTTGAAAGAATTTCTCGCGTCTAACCGACTCGCCAGAAATTGGCAGGTATAAAATAAAATCGTTATGTTCCGGCGGCAACACGCACAGTGCAACAGAAATTCAAAAGCTAATTAACTAACTAACCAATGTCAAGTGTGAGAGAGAACTGAAGAAACATGGATTTGGAAGACGACCGGTAGATCACACAAGAACATGTGTGGACCGTTATATCTGCTTACTTCGAAGAGAAAGGCTTCGTTTGTCAACAACTTGATTCCTTCCACCACTTCATCATCCAGACCATCATGCAAGAAATCGTCGACGATTCTGCGTACATTGAAATTCGACCCAAGAATCAGCACAATCCCGCTCACAAATCCGATCCCGTTGAGGTACCTACTTCATTTCAACTTCTACTCTGCACCGTCTGTTAGTTAGGTTAACAATGACGATGGATTAATTCAATTGCAGGCTGCTTACAAATTCAGATTCGGCAAGATTTACTTGAGTGAGCCAATGATGACGGAGTCTGACGGCAAAACTGCCAGGATGTATCCCATGCCTGCTAGGTTAGGGAATGTTAATGTCTACAAGGCAGTCATCAAGAAGGGCCACGATGGTGAAGTGTTCACTGAGACTAAAGATCTCCCCAAAATTTTCATTGGCAAGGTCGGTCTGTAACATAAAAGCTTTTGATGTGTTAGTTAGGTTTAATTTCATTATTGAATGCTCAAGATTCTTGTTTTTCTTAGGTTCCTATAATGCTTGGGTCTAGTTATTTCTCGTCGTCAAAGAATTCGGAGAGCGGTTTCAATAAGATTCGAGAGTGTCCGTTTGATCAAGGAGGGTATTTCATTATTAATGGGAGTGAGAAGGTTCTGATTGCACAGGACAGGAGAGGAAGAGCACTAATCATGTCTATGTGTTCAAGAAGAACCAATCTAGCAAGTAAGCCTAGGTGGCTGAAGTTTGTGCGCATGCTCTCTCGGACTAGTTCCAGAGGGGTAATGCTAATTCTGCAATGTGGCATTTCTGGGCAAGTTGTTTTTCGCTGCTATTTGTTTTATGCAGTGTCTGATTTTTTTATGGGTTTTCACTCCTTCAGGGTTCATCGGGGCAATATATATGCGCCACTCTTCCTTACATTCGAACTGAAATTCCCATCGTTATTGTATTTCGAGCGTTGGGGATTGTTCCTGACAAACACATACTTGAACATATAAGCTATGACTTCTCGGATACTCAAATGGTGGAGTTGCTTCGTCCTTCCCTGGGAGAAGCATTTGTTATTCAAAATCAGCAGGTGGGTTATGCTGATTTTGTGTATTACTTGCTTACAGCCAGGGTGATGCTTGCTTATCTAGTCTAGAATTTATAATAATTTCTGGTGAGATCATTGTAATTCCCAACCCATTTCAGTATCTGACCTCAAATAGTCTGTTTTTCCTGTATTGCATCTTTTTTTGTAATCTAGCTTAGTGAAGTCTTCTGTCTGCGTCTTCTACTTTAAATTCTTTCCTTTTATATTGCAATATGATTTCTCTTTCTTACTGCACTCCCTTTCTGTTTTGTGTCATCTGATTTTGCAGTTGAAAGGTAGTCGTTTGTTTTTAATGTTAGACTATTCAAAACTGTTATTATTAATGAAATATGGTAATGGTTATTTCTTTTTAATTTCAGATGATTCAAAACTGTTATAATTAGTGAAATATGGTATTATTTGATACATTTGTTTTATACTCCATCTATTTAGTATTAGGCAATTTTGTTTTATTTTCTAATAAATTTATCTCAACTGCAGGTTGCACTTGACTATATTGGGAAAAGAGGAGCAACTGTAGGTGTAACCAAGGAAAATAGAATTAAGTGAGTTGAGTTGGATTTCTATAAAACTACCTGAGGATGTTTTGTGTGCACCATTTTTTGAGCAAGGGTTTACACTTGTATCATAACTGCATTCTGTAGGTATTTAATGAAGATCCTTCAGAAGGAGATGCTCCCTCATGTTGGCGTTGGAGAATATTGTGAGACCAAGAAAGATTACTATGGGCAAGTTTATGTTGGTTTAGATCTTGTGTTTTCATTTTGATGACTTAGTAAGTCTTTACAATATGACCATTGCCCCACAGATATATCATTCACCGGCTACTTCTGTGTGCACTTGGGCGGAGGGCCGAGGATGATAGGGATCATTACGGCAATAAGAGGCGGGAGCTGGCTGGTCCCTTAGTTGGCGGTCTTTTCAGAACAGTTTGTTTCTCTAATGATTGATATTGCCTAATCCCATTCATCTTTTAATGTAGTTACTTTCTGATTCTCTTTTCCTTGTTACTGTAACTTGTAACTTATGACACAGCTATTCAGAAAGTTAACAAGAGATGTCAGGGTGCATTTAAAGAAGGTTTTTTCTGACTTCAAAGTACATCTATTGTTGTTTTCATGTTGAATTGCTCAAACCTTTATGCCAATGGCTGTTGCAGTGTGTTGATAATGGGAAAGATGTCAATATGCAATTTGCTATCAAAGTAACCACCATCACAAGTGGACTTAAATACCTATGAAGTACGGACACTTCAGTCCCTTGCCGTGTCCGGTGTCCGTTACGCGCCCGTGTCAATGTCCTACACCGACACGACACCCGTACTATGTTCTATATTTTGGACATTACAGGTGTCCACGAGTCCGTATCTGTGTCGTGTTCAGTGTCCGTGTCGGTGTCGGTGCTTCATACTTAAATACTCACTTGCTACTGGTAATTGGGGGCAACCGAATGCGGCAGGGACTCAAGCTGGAGTTTCACAGGTTTGAATATAATTTATTGCATTATGATTCAAGTAAGAGTTCTGCTGTCTTCTATAGAAGAAATAAGTCTGATCTTTTTTTTATCTTCTGCTTCAGGTACTAAATCGTTTAACTTATGCATCCACTTTATCTCACTTGCGAAGACTGAATTCCCCAATAGGAAGTGAAGGTAAAGTTTCTTCGCTATCCAAGCACGACCCAGCCTTCAATCTTCCCCTCCCCACTTGTGCATTGCTTGCATAAATTAATATCATTAATGCAAATATGCAACATGGTAATGTGCTCTCAGTTATTTCTTTAGATTCACTCACAAATTATGCACTATTGCAATATTGCTTGTTCGTCTAAGTTGTAATTTTTACTATTTTCTTCCTTCCTCTTTTTATTCCAGAGAAGTTGGCCAAACCAAGACAACTGCATAATTCGCAATGGGGAATGATATGTCCAGCAGAAACACCTGAAGGACAAGTGTGAATTTTGCTTTCCAAGCATAATCCTGTATTACTTGTTATGAGGAACTCATCTTTCTCTGGTATTTATGAGTGTGATTGGGCTATTATATAGGCCTGTGGACTAATGAAGAATCTGGCATTAATGGTCTGCATAACAGTTGGTTCAGCTGAAAATCCTATTCTGGAGTATTTTGGGAAAATTGGGCATTGAGAATTTCGAGGTTAATGGCTATCCTGCACAAAGTTAATTTGTTTGTCTCTATGATTTCTGTATTTAAATTTGTTTATTTTCCTTCCACATAGGAAATTTCTCCTGCAGTTATTCCCCAAGCCACAAAAGTTTTTGTGAATGGTTGCTGGATGGGTATCCATCGTGACCCTGATAAATTGGTGACAACATTGAGAGAGCTGAGACGTCGGTTAAGTATCATTTCACTAATGATTCCCATCCCTCCCCCCCTTGATATAGTAATAACACACATCATCAATCAATCATTGAAAGCTGATGTTGCAATGGTTACCTTGCATGCTTGCACCCCTTATTGTAAGAGGAATATATAGTTTTTTTGGGTGAGATATTTCAAGTTGGAGATAATTCATGCATAGATGAATCATTTGACAGATAAGATAAATAATATTGGGTGTTGATATGAAGATCTGTGAACCAAAAACCAGAAGCATTATTTTCCATTTTTACTCTTCTGGGCCCAACAATTTAATCCCAACACAGCCTGATGTGGCTGCTTATATGAAAACCCATACGTGTGTATAAGAGTACTCATTATATTTTTCTACTAGAGGCCATAGTATTGGTCCATTTTTCAAATAGTTGCTTTGTTGATAACCTCTTAACTGAGTCATCTGAATAGCCATTATTTATTATTTTTTTTATTCTTTTTGGATTTGATTGATTAAAAGTGCTTAGATGTTTTGCAATGATATGTGGAGCAGGTTCATGTTAATACTGAAGTTGGGATTGTCAGAGATATCCGTCTTAAAGAGTTGCGCATATGTACAGATTATGGAGGGCCGTGTCCAGTTCAAGGTAAATTACGCATAAGTATAAGGCTAAAAAAAAAAATTTTTTTTAGGTACCTAAATTTTTTTTATTATTAACTATTAACAAATTTTAACTTATCAAAATAAAATAATTTAGAATTTCTCTTTTCCCTAAAAATCAGTCAATTAATATCATTTTTTAAAAAATTAACCAATATTATAATTAATGTTATTTAAAGTATTTTATTTATCCCAAAAAAATAAATCCCTATTAACTTTTGTTTAACCCATCCCAATTTCCTAACCAACGTATCTCACTCTCCAAATTTCATTCTTCACTTTTTTCATCTAAAGAATCTTTTCGTAAAAAATGTAAAATTCATAGAAAATCTCATTTTGATGAAAATATTAGTAATGAGATCACACATTCACCTAAAGAATCTTTTCGTTGAGTATTTTTTATACATATTAGATCAATCAATTAATTTTATTGAGACACAATTTGAACAATTTTTACAATGAGACTATTTTTGGTTTTTTATTTGATTCCAAAAAAATTAAAGCTTTAGATGAGGATGAATTGAAAAAATATTGTATTAATCTTGAAAAGTTTTTAAGGTTTAATAAATACTCTCATATTGATGATCTTGATTTATTTTCAAAATTGAAAGTATTAAGAGAAGTGTTAAGAGAAGAAATTAACATACCAATAAAAGTATTGAGTTATATTAAAACTTTAGATTCTTTTTCAAATGTTTACATTGCATATAGAATTTTATTGACAATCCCATCAGTTGCTACTGTTGAAAAAAGTTTTTCAAAATTAAAATTGCTTAAATCATATCTAAAATCAACAATGTTACAAGATAGATTGAATGAGTTAGCTATTTTATCTATTGAAAGTGAAGTGTTAGAATTGCTTGATTATAAAACTCTGATAAATGATTTTGCAGTTAAAAAAACTAGAAGATTAATATAAAAATTGATATTTTATATAATATATTAAGTCTCTTTAAAATTCTTGTAAAAAAAAGACTCTCTAATATTTTCGCCTTAAGCCTCAAAATATCTGTACACGGTCCTTATGGTCGCTCCAATCGTCCTTTTTCATCGTGGATAAGCAAAGGCTTCTCAAAAAGAAGAAGGATATTAATGCTTTAAAACAAGTGAGCCAGTAGTAACTTTTGCGTATCTTAGGAGCTGATATTGTTTTAGCAATTGCTTAACTCATTATTCAATTTCTACAGGAATACCCTGAAGAGGGTGGATGGTATGCTCTGATGTCCAAGGGCCTTATAGAATATATTGACACGGAAGAAGAGACTACGATGATTTCCATGACAATTAGTGTTAGTAGTTAGTACTTAGTACTATAATTCTAGATATGAAAAATATATGTTCCTCAATGCAAATTAAGAGGCTATAAAGCAACAAAAAAATTTATTATTGACTAATTGTTACAGGATCTTGTACAAGCTAGGATCAATCCAGAAGAAGCATTTTCTGATACTTACACTCATTGTGAAATCCACCCGTCGCTGATTTTGGGTGTATGTGCTTCCAATATACCATTTCCTGATCACAATCAGGTAAATATGGTTGTTTTTTCTTTTTTTCGTGTACTCGTTCTGATTAATACACATTAACCATCTCACTAACCTTTGGCTGGTGCAATCAGTCCCCACGTAATACGTAACAGTCTGCAATGAGAAAGCAAGCAATGGAAATATATGCTACCAACTACCAGCTTCGAATGGTATTGTTTGCTTGTTATTGCAATTATGTGTGCCTGTTCTTCTGTCTGTATTACACTTGAATGATACAGCAATTTACTTGATGGTTTTCTCCATTACTTAGGATACCTTGCCTATGTTTTATGTTATCCACAAAAGCCACTGATCAGCCCAAGAGCCATGGAGTATCTTCATTTCCGTCAACTCTCTGCTGGAATTGTAAATTCTTGCTTCCTTTATCACTATCATTTTTATCATTATGTTGATGATTAAAACATTCTAATATATTTACCCTTTGTGTATTAGAATGCCATTGTGGCCATTGCCTGTTATTCTGGTTATAATCAAGAAGATTCTGTCATCATGAACCAATCGTCAATAGACCGTGGTTCATATAGGTGTGTGTGCTTCGCATAATTAAACACTTCCTCTTTTTGATTGCCGTGTTTGTGTTTTTTATGATATGCCGCATTCTTAACTTTTATAGAGACGAAGAGAAGAAGATGGGAACCCTGGTCAAGGAAAGTTTTGGTCGTCCAGATAGAGCTAACACCATGGTGAGAATTTTGGCTCTGGTGGCGAATGACTATTCCTGATTTGGATTTTCAATTCCGAAAAAAAAATGGTTTCTTGTTTGTGGTTTATTACTGAGTTCTATTTTGCATGACATGAAAGATGGTTCTTATGATAAGCTGGATGATGATGGTCTTGTGCCACCAGTAAGCATGTCTGAATTTATACTTTGTTGCCTGCCCCCATTAAATTTTACAAGAACTGAAATAATTTATTATTATGAAATAGGGCACAAGAGTGTCCGGTGACGATGTTATCATTGGAAAGACTACCCCTATATCCCAGGGTCAAGTATTACGTTACACAAGGCGTGATCACAGCATAAGCTTACGTCATAGTGAAACCGGAATTGTTGATCGAGTAAGTATATCAATATATTTTACTTTAATGTGTTGTATGTTTAGTTTGAGCCTATATATATATGTTATGAACGCATAGTGAATGAGAGGTTCTAAATTTTAATTATTAAGGAGTTACTTGACAAAAACAAATGTTTGTATGTGAAGTAAGAGCGTATTAATGTATACTAAAAACCAGAATTCCTAGAATTACTTCTTTCATTGATGGATTATAACAATATTGCCTATTTGTTTGTATATTCTGCTGACAACAAATGCTGAAGGATTGAGATTGGTGAAAGTAAGAGTGAGATGTGTTCAACTACCACAGATTGGTGACAAATTCAGTAGTAGACATGGTCAGAAGGGGATAGTTGGTATGACTTATACAGAAGAAGACATGCCCTGGACTGTGGAAGGCATCACCCCTGATATTATTATCAATCCGAATGCTATTCCTTCTCGAATGACAATTGGTCAGCTTATTGAATAATGTATCATGGGGAAGGTGGCAGCCCACACGGGAATAGAAGGAGATGGAACTCCCTTTACAGATGTTACTACTGTAAGTAGCATTTTTTCATCCATTTTTCTTGTTTGTAGGTTTATCTCTAGACACATTTGGTTGAATATACATTGTGCAAGTTTAATATTCTTTAGCACTGTAATCCAGATTGATAATATCAGCAAAGCTCTACACAAATGCGGGTACCAAATGAGTGGTTTTGAGACTATGTACAATGGTCATACCGGGAGACGTCTCCACGCAATGATTTTCCTTGGCCCTACATATTACCAAAGAATGAAGCATATGGTTGATGACAAGATCCATTCTCGTGGACGGGGTCCTGTGCAGATCCTCACGAGGCAACCTACTGAGGGACGATCACGAAATGGAGGTCTCCGATTTGGAGAGATGGAACGAGATTGCATGGTAGCTCATGGAACTGCTCACCTCCTAAAGGAAAGACCGGTTGATCAAAGTGATGTATGCAGGGTCCATGTGTGTGAGCGTTTGTGGCTTGGTAGCTATTGCAAATCTCAAGAATAAAACTTTCGAGTGCTGGGGTTGCAAGAACAAAACTGACATTGTTCATGTGAATGAATGATCATTTTTCTTTTCTGGTTATTTAGTCTTAGTCTAAGGGTCCTTGTGCTGAATTCTTATGCTTTTGATTAGGTTTACATTCCTTATGATTGCAAGCTGCCTTCTAAAATGGTTATGGCGATTCTTATGGGAAACATGTTAGACACACTAACAAACTTAATAATAGAATAATAAGCCGCATAAATAATTTTTTTTAAATTTTAAAAACGGTGTGAAGAGTACCAATAAAATATAGAGTTCAAATTAAAAATAAAAAACACAAGAAATACAATTTGTTTAACTAGGAAAACCTCTTAATACAAAGGTAAAAATCACGGGTCATTCAAATCAAATAAATAATTTTACTATAATCAATAAAGGTATAAAATAATCTCCAAATAAGTAGACTGAAATAGTGTTACAAACAGTTAAATCAAAATAAAACACCAATATTTACAATAGAAACAAGAAGATGAAACCCCAAAATGTATAACAGAGCATGCAAAATACTTATCTCTTTCCGGATATAATTTTGACAATCCAACTGAATAATTTGAAATATCACATGTGTATAACACAGTGTCCAAAAATCATCTCAATCCACCGGTAAATAAATCTGCAATTGCAATCTGAAAAAACATTTTATGAATATAAAAAAGTTATCATCATTTTTCCTCTCTTTTTTTTCAATGTTTTATAATTATTTTTCCATGGTAAATAAATATCCGTCTAATCTAATCCCTCTTTATTTAATTAAATGAGACAAAACAAATCTTTTCATTTAAAATTTTACTCTATAAAGTGAACAAAAAACAACACATAGCTCCAAGAATGTTTTCTAAAGAGGTCAAATCTACAACAGACAAAAAGAAGGGAGCCTAATATACATGTCATTTCTCTTCCATCAATCAGCTGGTTAATTCTGTCACAGGTTACTTTCATGTAGAGCAGCTGATATACTTGCCCACTATGTATATAAGCCCTGTCAGTGAATGAATATAACAAAGCTTCCACTATTTCTAATTTCGTGTGAGTTCACTTCTTGTCCTTCATGAAAATCTGACAGATTTTAAATCAAATTCGTCATTAGTTAATAGTAGCTAGGTGCAAATGAGGAACACATTTTATCATAGTTTAAAACAAATGAAAAAGGGTTTCGAGTCTTTTGACCTTAAAAAGAAAAAGTTTTCGCTGTGGCCCCTCCCCTAAATACAAAAGGTAACAAAATACATTTTTTTAAGATTCAGGTCACTTGCTTTTATTCAGTGAACCACAGATCGTAATTATTTCCATATCTTTTCTTTGGCAGGATAATTCATTTCCATATCTTTATTGCTTTGCCATTTTTGTCATGCTAAATATATTTTCATAATCCGCGGAATATGTTAGATGATGAGAGGTTACTGTGTTCTACTTATTTACATATCATGTTTTTTTAATGTGCAATTAGTTCAATGTATTGGAATAAGTAATGACTTCTTTATTTGTTCAAAAGTTCAAACTCTTAAACTTCAACTGAATGAAATTTAATTTATCCTAATTTAAAAAATCTTAAATTGCAAATTATTTTTTAATGAAAAAAATCCAAAAATAAAGCTTCTTATAAAAGCTAAGCAGATAATTTGTCTTCTTCTCAAGAAGAAAAAAACGGGTTAAATGGATTTTACAATTGGTTTGGTTTTATATATATAACATAAAATATGTGTTGGGGTCCCTGAAAAAATTGAAAAATATTAATATTATCTCCATAAAATTTTTCTTATTAATTACATTCTTATAAATATAAATTATATTTTTGTTAGTTTTAAAGGACTTAATTACTTTTTTACTCTCTAACTTCTCAAGTATACATGAAAAACATCAAAACTTACTTTTGTTTTATCTCCTCCTAATCTCGTTGAAAGTGTAAGAAATTGTCAAGAAAGTGACAAAAAATTGTAATTTGAGGAATTTTAACTATCATATATTGATTAATTTAATTCATTTGAAATCAAATTAGACATGGAAATTTGTTAATCACATCATATTATTGCTTAATGAAATTATCACATCATATTATTGCTTAATGAAATTATCACTAAAGACCCATAAAAATATGTTAGACTAAATTAATATAAAAAATTTATGAAAACAAAATTAGTATTTTTCAAATTGTTTATAGAGAAAGACACTTGTGTTTTAAATAAAAATTAAATTTACTTTTTATAATATTGGATCAGTTTGTTTAAATTTATTTATTGAAAAAATACTTATTTTAATAAAATAAACACTTTTATGTTTTCTTAATGTGCTTATCTAAGCTATTTTTCTTAAAAATATTTTTTTGTTTATTTTAATAAACAAATCATATCTGTTTATTAAAAAATATTTAAAAAAACGTTTATTTTTAAATTATTTCTTATAATTTTAAACAAACTAGCCCGTTAAAGATTAAATTAATTTATACTTATAATCTTAAAAATCAATTAAATATAGTATTCCTAAAATTACTTGACAAAGAGAGTAGGATTAAGATGACCTTCAACCACAAGTTATTTTTTATTTTGCTGCTCACGAAGTGTATCTCTTACTCGTCGGTCAAAGACATTTTTTTGTTCTTTCTGTCTTTTTCTTTTGTTTTCATTACAGCATTTATTATATTTATTATTTTTCTCGGGCATTTATCTGTGTTGATAATTTTATTATAATTTCCATTAAGGTAACTCATGAATTTTTTGCCATCTCATTTCTACGTCATTTTTTTTCTATCTCCAGTTTTCATTACAGTATTTATTATTTTCTCTCTAACTTTTTTATTCACCCCGATTCCCCGCGTTAAGATAGATATTTACGTGTCGATAACTTAATTATGAATTTTCATTAACATGACTCTTATCGCCAATTCATTTCCATGCCATTTTCTTTATTTTATTGTTTATTTTTACTTTTGATTGCAACATTTATTAGTATTTTCTTTGTTTAACTATTATCGTTTTCTTAAGATGTAGGTTTATATGCCTCTTAGACTGTTTATCATGTCATTTCCACCTCATATTCTTTATATTTTTTTTCTGTTTTGATTACAATAGTTATTATTTTCAGTCTTTAACCCAATTCACCGCGTTTCCAGGTGTACGTTGTATGTGTTGATAATTTTTATCATAAGTTTTCATTAACGTGACTTCAGGACTTTATAATAATATATGTGTTGCTTCCCACTAAACGTACTTTTTGAAGAAAACAAATATCTTCAAGTTCTACACCTTGGAGTAATTTACGCATTTTAACGTTTCTCTATATATACCACTATTGCATCCTAACCGGCACACACACTCATACTCTGTCTTCATCCTCGTTGAAACTTCTCACAGAGCCAAAGCTGTTCTCTTTTTTTCATCTGGGTATGCAATTTCCTTCTTGTTATCCCCTTTGGTCTCTTGGATTTCATAATCTGTGCCAGGAGAACTTCCACATCCATGGTGTTTATTTATTTACCATCATGACCATAATCGAGTTCTTGTTTTTTCTTCGCTTTGCAATTTCTTCCTTGTAAATTAATGAGGTTCTGTGGATGTTCTCGTTTGATTTAATTTGTATTGGGTAGATCTTGTGTTTTTGCTGACTTTCGAACATTGATCTTAAACTCTATCATTGTTGAGATATGTTTACTTACTCTATGGAAGTGTCTGGGACATCTTTCCAGTGAGCTAAGTGGTGGCCAATTTTATTTTTTTTCTCCTTATGAAGCTTTTTGTTATCAATATTATCATTCGGGGTTGGAAATAAGCAGAAAAGCAAGTGGGGGCTTCCTGTTTCTGGGTTATAGACATCCAACACTTAGCCTTTGTGTGTATAGTGAATCCTGGTTTTCTAGAATTCAATCCTGGAACTACTATTTGCATCTTTATATGATGAAATTTATAATTTAGCCTTTGGATTTTCACTGCATACCTTGATTGATCTCCTTAAAGGGTAACTTTCTAACTTCTCTGGACCTGCATAGGTGTTGTGATTTGTTGGTTGTCTTTGTTATATAGCTTGTATCCTTATATGCATAATTGGATAGTTTTGATATGCTGTTTGCTTACTGTGGACCATAGGAACCGTAAAGGTTCTGTCTCTTGAAATTTGGGCATCTTTGTTTACACATTTGGTAGAAAAGATGGGTAATGTTTGTCTGATCTCAGGATGATGCATTTGAGTTTGCTGGCTTGTTGCTTTAGAATTTTTATGTTTAGCTTGAGAAAGATTTTGAATTTGGAAACGTAAGCAGTTTTGCTTACATTAATGATTGTACTTAATAAGCATAGTTTGCTCGTGAACAAGAGGTGTATTTGGTCTGATGACAAGTCCTTGCTTGGGTGAGTGGATTTCCTACCTATTAATAGCCAAATTGAATTACATGTATCTCATTAATTGTTGTTTCCAATATGGATAGTCTTCTACTCTATTGACATTTTTTTTGCTGGATATCAACTTGACTTATACTTTCATATCCCATTGTTGGTTTCGATTCTACTTGATTTCATTTATCAAGTTAATTCCCCACCTTTTCTGTGTAATAAGTTGGTTTTTCTTGGTATTTCCAGGTCTAAAGAACCACTGGTGACCAAAATTGTGAAAAGGGGTTCCTTGATTTTCATCAATTCATGGCATTTCAGCACTACATTTCCCGGGATTTGAAAACCATCCCAAATGCTGCGACTGAGACAGAAAACTCCAATGGTTGTTTTGATTGCAACATCTGCCTAGACTTTGCACATGAGCCGGTGGTGACCCTATGTGGCCACCTCTACTGCTGGCCATGCATCTACAAGTGGCTCCATGTCCAAAGTGATTCTCTTGCACCTGATGAGCATCCACAATGCCCCGTTTGCAAGGCAGATATATCCAATAGCACAATGGTCCCACTCTATGGCCGTGGCCATGCCGCCACAGCTGAAGGCAAAACATCTTCTTGTGATGTTTTTATACCACCAAGACCATCTGCTTCATGTGTTCAAGCCCTTTTGGCAACATCATCTCAAAGGGGTCAGCACCTTCCATATCGTAATCCTTATCAGGGTCACTACTTCAGCTCTCATCCATACCAAGAAGAGGATGATGCCACTTCACAAATGCTCAATCTTGGATCCCACCACCACCCTGTGACTGGGATGTTTGGGGAGATGGTTTATGCCAGAGTGTTTGGCAACCCAGAAAATTTGTATGCATACCCCAATTCTTATCAGCTGATGGGAAGTGCCACCCCTAGATTGAGAAGGCAAGAGATGCAGGCACACAAATCTTTGAACAGAATTTCTATTTTTCTCTTTTGCTGCTTCCTTCTTTGTCTTGTTGTCTTCTAAGTGAGCACTTGAGATTATTTTCTCTCATTCTCTGTTGTATACTTTGTAAAGAAGCATGGATGCAACCTTTAAAAACTTGATAGATCATTGAGTAAATTATCACAGGCTAAAGAGCTTGTGAGTCTATACTGCATCTACACTTCTATTCGCATTATTACACTTTTTTTTTTGTGTGTGTATATAAGAACAAGACAATAATGAGATTTAAACTTTGAATTTATAAACTATTCAAATTTGTCACTATTAGGCTTATCCTAGTGGGTTTACACTTAATCTATTGGCAAGTAGTAAAAGCTTCTCTGCATATTTCCTGCAAGTTCGTGATAATGACTTATTCCTTCGTTATCTATAAGTCTCACAACTAACACACATGCATTGCATGTTTACAGCTTTGCATTCACACTTCAGTAGCAAATTGTTATGTGTTTCTTTATTATCATTTGCATGCATTGGATCATAGGTTACAATTCAGTTCGGTTTTGGAGAGCAGTTCAATTTTTTTAGCAGTTAGTTCGGCACCAGTTCAGTTTTTTGAATAACCCTAATTGTATGTTTACACTTTTGTAGCCAACCACTGAGTTAGTGAGAATAAATTATACAAATTAAAATCAAGGGTTCAAATATATAAATATAAAAAAAATACAAAAATATAAAATTTTACTTATAAACTTTTGTAAAAAAAAATTACTTGTGAATTTTTTAAAATAAGGGATTACAAGAGTATCCCGTGGGCATAATGTAGGTCCACCGATATTTGTAACTATTGTATTATAGTCAACTTATTCTAAAATAGAGTAATGACATACAAGTCAAACACTCTATTATTTTACTTAAAAAAACACTTCATTATTTTAAATAATTTTATTAATATTTTTTTTCTATCTTTCTTATAACATCATAAATTTTATTTTATATATATATATATTTTTTTTTAATTCTAAGTGTTGTATAGTAGTTTGGTGTTTCATTCAACTTTTTCCTTCTAATATATGTCTTTTGTTTCCACCAATAAAGTCTGAGATTGATAAACTAAAAAGACTTGCATTAGTTTTGGGGGAGGGGGAAAGCTATGGTTATATATAATTCATCTTTTTTTGAATATTGGAATGGATAAGATCTGATTTGTTTCTTCAACTACTGTAATGTCCCCTCTCACCAACCATCTTAATACTGGTGCCCGTTGAATTGTTTTTTTTGGCATTTGTGAGCGACAGGTGTTTGCGGAAAGTATGATACTGACCTCTCATGTCTCTCTGAGTTGTTCATTAGGACACCTTGTAACACTCATAATGATCAATTTTAAGTGAGAAATCACATATTAATATTTTATTAATGCTCATTTGCTTTATCTAACTTTTTTATATCATCGGTTATATCTATATTTTTCTGTTTCTTTCACTAATTAAGGGTCTATTAATCTAGAAGTACGTATGAGAAGAAAAAAAAGAATTTTTTTTAATAAACTTATTTATAAAAAATCTCTTATATTAAAAACTCTCTTATATTATCTTATTTAGAAGTGATTTTTAACTCATAAATTAGTGTTAGCTTATAATTTTTTTCATTTTGTTTCTTACTTTTTTTTTTTACCATAAGTAATTATAAAAAAAAAAGTTTGTCCAATCAAACCCTAAGTGTCTACCAGATATACGATGCCCACAAATTATTTTTGATTCCGATTCACTTAAACATCTGCCAGCAAGCATTGACCCCAAAAAGTATGTTAGTATTATAAAAAAATATTTATGAATACCCATGCCCCAATTACTCTTTACTATACAATTAAGTAATGATTGCTAGTATATTTTAAGTTTTTTTTCACCTTATTTTTTAATATATACCTCTGTTTATATTTTAAAAAAGTTTATTTTATCTTTAATTTAAAATTAATTTGAAACATAAATGAATTATTTTATTTATAATTTTTTTTTATAAACGTATGAATTAAATAGAACCTTTGTCTTTTTGGTATCAATTTTTTCCATCGTGGCATGTCATTTCTAATTTATTTACACAATAACAGGAATTAAAAAGAAAAAAAAAACCCGCAGCGGAGAGTACTTTATCAAATTTGTCTGCCGAACTGGAACATTGACACTGATAAACTATGATTCAATGAATTTGATTTAAACTATTCTTTAAAATCTTACAATTCACAATTAACCAAAGTTAGGTTGTGTCTTATTAGTTGTGCTTTTACCGTTTGTTTTATTTTATTTTATTATTCTACGCTATCATCTCCACTCTGCTGATAAAGTTTATAATACACAAAAATGCAATACATGTAGAAAACTGAAAATAACGAAGAAATGAAGGATAGTTGTCATTGTGTATTGCATTTTTGGGTGTAGGAGGTATAAAGAAGAACGACATAGAAATAAAAAGAGAAACAAAAAAAACGTAATAAGTATTGTGATGATAAAAAAAATCATGTAAAAAAGTGATTGAATGCAACGTCAGAAAATAAATTTAATATCCTATTTACCATAATTGACCTTAAGCTGATATAGATATGTGAAACATGCAGATTATTAATCTACATAATTTTTATGTCTAAAATAGTATTTGATTTATAAACCCATGCGCTCCACAAATTTATTTTACAACCAGAGATATTCGTATTCCTAGAATACTCAATAAAAAAAATAAAAAGAGAAAAAAAGAATAAAGAAGGTACGATAAGATAATTCATATGACGTGTCACTTTCCAAACTGTACGAGAATAACTCAAAATCAAAATATAATTTGATTTGAAATCCCATGGCCATGTACTCCATAAATTTATTTTGGGACCAAAGACATTCTTATTCCTAAAATACTTATTAAAAATAAAAAGGAAAAAATGTAAGATAAATAATTAATATGACATGTTACTTCCCTATCTATACAAGAATAACTCTATATAAAATGATTTCTGTAAAATAAATAAAAAACTATATAAAATGATTGGTCTATGTTTACAGAGAATGCCCCTGTTTTCACATTGAGTAACGTTGTTTTGACTTAAATTTTTTACGGTATCTTTTACACTAAGAAGATGAAAGATAAAACATAGAGAAGAAAGAAAAAAGTAAGATAAGATAATTAATATGGTAGAATAAGATTAAAAAAATATATTGCAAAACACTATTGCGAGAATTTTAAATGAAAATAATATTTATTTTTCGTGTATTGCATGTATTGTATAATTTGTATTCAGTCTTAGTGACCCTCTCTTTCATCGGATGCTCTCCAAGTCTCTATCACACCTCAGACTTACATTGACATACCTTGGTCCCTGGCTGTAAACGTTAAGGAAAAATATCAATCTAAACCCAATTTTTTAAGTCTATAGAAAGAAATGAGTGATAGATATAAAAAAAATTAATAGATGTGATAAATCATGTGTTAAGAAATTAAGAGAAAATTATAAAAATAATTAAAGTAAAAGTGAGGTGGAAAAGAAATTATCTATAAGTTAGTAAATATTAGAATCTATTTATTATTTGATGTACACCAAATATTAAATATAATTAAAATCTATCATGTTTTATTGTATTCCATTCTTATTCTATCTTATTATGACTATTACTTGGCATGTAGCTGTAGTCCTAACCTTATCCTAATAATTGGGTACCTCAGAGGCTCAGACCCTCAGTACTAAAAGGACTATATGCAACTAGTATTGAATATCAGTGCATGCAACTATATTAGAAATGAGAAGACGCAGAAAAACGTATTGCAAATGAACAAAAAGAAAAGGACAGGAAGCTGAATGCCATGCGCCATCGTGCTGCACAAGGGGCGATCCCTCTAGTCTAGGTAGTAGTACTACAAAGTATCCTACTTAATCATTTTTCTCAGGATGACTTTTGATGTAATTAAACAACTTTTAAGTTGTAACACTTCATCATGTCAAATACTAATTTAGAGTTTAAGATCATTCATGAACAAGGAATGAATGATATCCAAGGAAGGGAACATTTCTTCTTTCTTTTCCTTAAATGTAGCACTGCATTTCTACCAAGTACATAAATTAATTAATATGAGATTATTTCAGCTTGATCAAGATGTTGAATTTAAATTCTAAATATATTGTGTTAAACATTTGGAGAGATAATTTTGTACAAACATATTTTCTTGAGAGATCTTAAAAAATGTTTTTACTTTCAAAACATATATATTTTTTCATTTTCTATTTAATATTTTAGAATTCAGGAATATGCATTAAAAAATTTAAAAGTATTTTTTCAACTTTCATCTAAACATAACTTTAACAAAATCATAAAAGTTTACTCTAGTAATCTATCAAGCTTTTTCCAACTCCAATTCAGGACAAAAACGAATAGGAAATTTTTATTCACTCTATTTGTTTTAACTCAATACAGTACTATTTTTAATTCTTATATAAAAAAAACATTATTTTCAATTCTTGTTTTAATATAGGAATTTTTATTTTGTCTATCAGGTCCAAGCCCAAATAAAAAAGATGAGTAGAGATGACAAGTGAGTCAGACTAACTAGGTTAGCTTCAACCTAAATATAAGACTTGAATTTAAATTTTAAGTTCCAATTAATCATGAACATTTTTAGTCTAATCCAATCAAGGTCTAATGTAAAAAAACCTACTAAAAACCCTAAAAAAAATAGACTTTTACAAGAATTGGACTTCAATTTAGAGGCTCAAATTAAATTTGGATTTTTTTTTTTGCTTGGCCTGCTATACCTTTTGCTTAAAGTGACAGCTTCTTCCTCTGGAGAAAAAACAGGTAGAAAGTTAATCAATACGGCAATACAAACTTTAAGATGTTTCAGTTTCCACAATTCTCCAAGCACCTAAATGTAGCTACTATTCAGTGATTGATGGACCTGACTTCTCTGTTATCCTTTTTGGTACTGTCCCTCCAAAACGACGTCATTTTAAAAACAAACTTTCAAAACGACATCGTTTTGAAGGGACAACACGGGGACAATTTTGAGTTGTCACGATTTTTTCCTTACTAATTCTACTACAAAAAATACACCAGAAGCCAGCCCTTATAATCTCAGTAATAACTTGGCCAAGGTATTGCAATTACAAGAAAGATATTACATGAGAATAAATTTATTGAAATATTTAGTAAGCCTGTTATCATTCTAAAGATATATTTACCTTTCCTTTCCTAATATACAGATAAGAGCTCCAAACAGAAATATATATATATATATATATAAAGCTTTGAAGGAAAAAAAGTGCCTCTCGGCCTATACTATTCAGCTTGCTCACAGAAAGAAGAGTCTACTTAAATTTTACTTTCAACTCAGCTGACTTTCCCAATTCCGGTTTATCATCGGGACTTTCATCACCACTGTGCATGACACAGATATTTCATCCTTTCTAACATATCACTAGCATTGCAGGCATGAGGCATCCCATTCATATCCTAATGGAATTTGATGAGATGACAATAGTCTGGTTAATTCATGTGCAATTAAGTGTCACAGAACAAAAATTTGCACTCCCTGTCCCTGGTTTTTGTAATAGAGAGCTGTAACACGCATATTAAAATATATACTTTACATTAACAAGATGCAAAGGGTATAAAAATTTGAAATGCAGAAAATAATCATGTTCATTGCACTAGTTCCATAAAGTACAAAAAAGGCCAAAACTCACTGAATATCGTTTTTCTACTTCTGAAATCCGAAGTCTACATATTGAATATACATTACACTTTCGTCATTGGATTGCCTTGACTTAATAGGGCAGTACAAGAATGGAATAAATCACATTGATTCTACATATCAACATAGAAACACTGGGAGTCTGAGACCGGTGGTCAAATTCAACCTTGTTAGCATCACTGATCCTCCCTTATCCCCACTAGTATCCATGTCAAAACTTCACTGATCCTCCCTTATCCCCACTAGGCAGCACATAAATTTGAATCCAATCTGTTGTTGAACATCTCAAGCTCAACCCAGCTACATCCCGCTACTTTCTTCAATCTAGTGCCTCTCATACTCTTCCGAACCTTATTAGCATCATCCCATCTTTCAGAACTCGCATACATATTAGACAGCAAAGCAAGAGTACCAACACCAACACTTTTCCCCTTGAGGTGTCCCATAATCCATTCAGACATCTTCTCATTACCATGAATTTTGCATGCCTGAAGAAGAGCCCCCCAAATGGGCCCTTCAGCTTCAACAGGCATGCTTCTAAGGAAAGCCTCAGCCTCCTCAAGCAAACCAGCACGTCCATACATGTCCACCATGCAACCATAATGCCTCATCTGCGGCACAATGCCATAAAAATCCCTCATTGCTTTGAAAAACATAACCCCTTCATTCACCAAACCTGCATGGCTGCATGCAGATAACACCCCAATAAACGTAACATCATCAGGCTCAACCACTTCAACCAACATGCGTGAAAATAGCTCCAATGTTTTTTTCTCATAGCCGTTCATGGCAAGTCCACAAATAACAGTGCCCCACGAGATAGCATCCTTGTGCACTATCATATCAAAAACCCTTAACCCCATTTGCATGTCTCCACACTTGACATACATGTTAAGCAACGCGTTCTCAATATTTCCATCAACCACAAGGTCATATCTTGAGTCAATATACGAATGCACCCACTGCCCCAAACTCAAGGCTCCAATAGAGGCACTGGCTGATAACACAGTTACAACAGTTGCTTCATTAGGCTCAGCTTCTGCATTAAGCACCATTCGTTTAAACACAGCAAAAGCCTCTTCGCAATAACCACCACGCGCGTAACCCATCAACAACGTGGTCCAAGAAACCACGTCTCTTGCAAAAACTTTATCGAACAGGTTCTGTGCATTCTTCAACGCCCCACACTTGGCGTACAACTCCAACACAGCGTTATCAAAGATAACATTCCCATCGAAGATTAACATCCTCAGTCCATAAGCGTGAGCAGACTTGCCGAGTCCCAGAGCCCCGAGAGAGGAACACGCGCACAACGCGGCAACGAGGGTGGCTGCATTGGGCCTGACGATTTTGGGCTTCGCGTTCATGTTGGTAAAATGGTGAAGGGCTTGGGCCTCGAAGCCGGACTTGGCGAGGCCCGAAACGAGTGAGGTCCATGAAACGACGTCGGGGGAGGGAATGGATCGGAAGAGGTTTGAGGCGGAGACGACGTCGTTGTGGGCGAGGTAAAAGTGGAGGAGCGAGTTCTGGAGGAAGAGGTCAAGGTAGTGCCCCGATTTTACGAGGTGCGCGTGGATTTCAAGCGCTTTGGAGCGCGAGTGGTGGGAGTAGCAGGCCCTGAGGGCGTGGGTGAAGGTGTAGTGGTTGTGGGAGAAAGGGTGTGAGAGTATCTGGTTGTAAAGATCAAAGAAAGCATTTTGTGAATTCGTGAGTTGTGACAGTAAGGGGTTCAAGAATTGGGGGTTAGGGTTTGTGATTAGTTGTTGTTGAGCACGAATTGCTATTTGATTCAGATTCTGAACTTTCATAGGTTGTGAAATCGGGTTGACCCGGTTACAGTCACAAAATTATCCAATTCGGTGAGGGGTATATAGTATATACTATATAGTAGTATATAACATAACCTCTAGGTAGCTAGTGAGTGTGTTGTATTGTACGGTAGCAGCGGTGATACTGTTCAAGTCATAAGGTGCATGGTTTTCTTTTCAATGTTGGGATTGTGAAATTCTATGACTTGGTGGAGTTTTGATAGGTTATGGAAGTTGTAATTTAATCTGGGGGTTAACAAATTTAGGGGCTTTTAAGCTGAGTAGGTGTGAAAGGAGGGTTTTGTGTGTGTGCGCACCAGGTGTTTGAGGAATGGCTAAAAGAAAATGATAAAATACTGCGTTTTCGTTTTTTTTTTAAATTTCTTCTTGCTTTTATTTTCATTTGTTTGTTCTTATTTGGTTTTATCAATTGTTGGTATCAGGTGTTCGTTTCTGAAATTTGTGGCACAGCAAGTGAGCGATGGGGAGAGCTTCAAGGGATAAGAGGGTATGGTTGATTTGTCTTTCAGAGTGTTCTTCATCTTTTTGGGGGGTTGCATTCATGCTTAGCTAAATTGGTTTTCAGGATATCTATTACCGGAAAGCAAAAGAAGAAGGTTGGCGAGCTCGAAGTGCGTTTAAACTCCTTCAGATAGACGAGGAATTCAACCTTTTTGATGGTGGGTGCCTGCCTTGCCCATGAAAGCCTGTCTTTAACTGTTTGGGTTTGCTGTAATTTTATTGCAGATCCTCTGTCCTGAATATTTATATAGAAAAAGTGCCAGCAAATAACCCCTGCTCTCAGCTTTGAGATTAATTTCTTTTTTTTTCAGGAGTGAAGCGTGTTGTAGATTTATGTGCTGCCCCAGGTAGCTGGAGTCAGGTACAAGTGACGAAATTATCATTGTCATGGCATAGGAACTGTTAAACTAGCAGACATTTAACATAGTGTTTCATTTTTACTCTACTGTTCTTATGCTTTAGCTTCTCAAACTTAAAAAACAATCCATGACTTATTTAAAAAAAAATAGCACTGTCAAGAATGGGAACCAAGGTCCATCGGGCACATGGACATAAGTTATTAATGCTAGAATAATGACACAAAATATATGTTATTACCATGCATTCACAGGAGGGAGAAAAAATCAAGACCATGTATTCACTGGTCTTGTTTGATAGCCACCAATGCTAAGTGTATAATACTTGATTCTTATATGCAGGTTTTGAGTCGTAAATTGTATCTCCCAGCCAAGCTTGCACCTGATGCAAAGTAAGTTTGACTTTCTTTGAAAATTTTATACCCTTGGATTTCCTTAATGTTTGTTCCCATCCTGTATATCCATGCCGTGCCGTAGGATTAAAATTAAGCTCTATCAAACTTACATTTCCTTTTTTGTGAGTCAATGTGTCCAATTGATAACTACTGTTATTATAAAATAAGAAGTGCACCAAGACAAAGAGAAGAAAATTACAAATTGTTTGAAGGATTATGGAACCTCTAATATTAAAATGAAATGCGAACAACAAAGAAAAATCAATGAAGCAAAGCTGCTGCCTTTATGTGTGTTATGTGAGTGCAAACTCAGAATTAGTTTATCATCAGTTCTTACATTGCTTTAGTGCTGTTTCTATCTGAATTCATTGCTTGCCATTTTTGGTGAATGTAGTGTGTGGCCTAGGTTTTCAGATCACTTTTATATGATGATCTTAAATTGTTTTAGTTGAAGTAAAGAAATAAAATTTTGGTAGCAATGTGCAATGTATGCTACACTTTGGGGTTTGGGGCACTTGGTTGGAGTATAGAACTCATCTTTATGGAGGTTTTATTGCAGCAGCTGGTGTGGGATAAGATTAGGCATTTGGCTTCGTTTTTGGTCTAAAAGATATGGTCTTTTCAAGGGAGTTTTTTTTACAGATATGTTGATGGATTGACTAGCTGTCCTTCATTTATTTCTTCTTATTTATTCTCTGTTTGTGTTGTCCTTTTACATACAGGAGGATCCTCTATCCTCCAAACTCTTTGTTATAATTTTCTCTTTGTCTTAATAAATTCTTTCTTTTATTAAAAAAATGTGTCTTATTGAATCACTTATATTATCTCTCTGTCTCTATCAATATCATCAATTTCTTGCTGCGCCATGTATGCAGGGATGAAAATCTTCCTCTTATTGTAGCTATTGATTTGCAACCAATGGCTCCAATTGAAGGTGTCATCCAGGTGCAGGGTGATATAACTAACGCTCGGACAGCTGAAGTGGTATATACAGCAGAATTACCTTCAGTTTTTTCATGGATTATTTTATTTGGAAGATGTGTTGAGTAAGCTGCATGTCTTGGTAGAAATAGAAAATACATCTGACTCTTTTTCTCATATAAACTTTGCACCTCAAATTTCATCAAGAAATTGCATGTTTTCCTTTTCAACTTTTTCCTTCTAACTTTTAATATTTTAAGTAAATGAAGGCAAGGTATTGGAAAGATAATGTAAATTAGTGATTTAGTTTTGGTTCCCTACTCTATTTGAATTTCAACTATGTGTTGCTTGCTTTCATTTGGTACACTACTTTTTCATTTTTTTAGCTAGTTACTTTTGGTCTGTACGTGGTGTGATAATATGTTCAGCATTACAAAATCAACCTAATTTGTATGTATGGATTCGACATGCTCTCTTGATGTTCATAAAATAATCCTTGTCTGCTGGAGTCTACAATTTGTTGAAACTTGAAAGAATTATATAGAACTTGTTTGCTGGAGGCTTCTTTTTCCCATCAATTAAATTATCCTCAATGACTATTGTATTATGTTTGTGAACCCCTCTTCTTTGGCTTGATTTGTTCAGGTCATTAGACATTTTGATGGTTGCAAGGCTGACCTAGTTGTGTGTGATGGTGCGCCTGATGGTAAAGAAAATGCTCAGTTTAGCTCCATAATCTCTTTATACACTATTTATGCTTAGAGAAATGCAATTTCACGCGAAAACTATTTATGAAAAGCAACATAAGATGTGACATTTTTGGTTAAGCCTCAACTTCTATGGTACTCACAACAATTACTTATTCCATGTTTGTAGAAAAACTCTTATTTCATGTCAATTTGTCTCGTTAGTTATTCCATGTCAATTGTAATACATTTGTAGAAAAACTCTTCTTTTCCATGTCAATTGCAAAACATTCGTAGAAAAACTCTTCTTATTTTGTTTGTAGTCAAGAAAGCAAGTTTCCTTTTTTGCAGTTACTGGCCTTCATGACATGGATGAATTTGTACAATCCCAACTCTTACTTGCAGTAAGTATTTAGTTTCTATCCTTTTCTTGTTTGCACATTTTGTCTTTTTTCCATCTGGATTGTACATGTTCACATTATCATTATTGCAAATTGGGTATGTAAAAAAAATTGAAGGTTGTAAAATCAGTGTTCACACTCCTTTATTGTTTGTTCCTCTTTACCCTCTTGCTAAACATGGGTTTATTGATTTTTGCTTCTTATTTTCGATCATTTCTACTCTCATTTCTATTAAGCACGTACTAGTGCACAGTATATGATCTATATCGAATGTGTTAATCCTTGATTAACGAAGAGTTTCATGAGGTTTTTTTGGCTATCTTGTTGGATTTTTGTTGCAGATTGATGCTAACTGGCTTCCTTGCAGGGGTTGACAATTGTTACTCATGTACTTAAGGAAGGAGGGAAGTTTATTGCAAAGATATTTAGAGGAAAGGACACAAGCCTTCTATATTGTCAGGTATTTGAAGTTTCCCCTTATCATTAAGATTTTAGGAAATGAAGACTTGCTCATGTGCATAGTTTAACATTAATGTAAGTATGTTTTGCCTTCCATGTCTTGCAGCCGATCACTTTTCAGTTAGCTTTGCAACATCTACAGAACAGTACCAATAAATGATCGTCTCTGGGAACTGTTAAGAATGAATGAACATTGCAAACCTTAGAAAGCAATGAAAGTAATCCAAATACCACAAAGATTTCTGACTTAGGCAGTTAGATCATCATAAAATGTGTAGTTTTTTGTGGAAAAGGAATGATAAAACTTACTACAATGAGTTACACCAAAATTCTAAAGGGAAATGATGAACCAATTGGAGTCTAAACTGCTACAAAATAATTGTACTTTGAAAGAAAAGGAACACCATGATGTTACTTTCTTGATAAATAAAAGTACACTCACATAAGTAAAGATAAATTTTGTGAACTGATTCCCTCACTATGTGTATGCCTTTTGTCTGGTTGTGATTTTGAACCTACTCATGACTGAATCTAAAATTTTAGTTGTAGTTATGAAATTGTTGAGCAGTTCTCCTTTCTGCCAAATACTCACAATGTAATAATTGGAAAGTTGTAAAGGAAAATCATTGTCTCTGAAAGTTCCCTGGTCTTCTTTTATTACTTAGTTTTTTTGAATTTTTTTTCGTGTAATACTAGAACCATCATCACACACTGTGTCGCCTTTTTGTTTGCAGCTAAAATTATTTTTCCCTGTAGTGACGTTCGCAAAACCAAAAAGCAGCCGTAATTCCAGCATAGGTAAGGATTTTAATTTCCCACGACTTTCTTGCTATTTTTCGATATGCACACTTTTTTTTCTCATTATAGTTTCTTTATGATTTATGTAGGATGATTTACCGTTGCTTAGGAATTTGCAGTCATGACATTACTTAGGAATTAGCATTCATTACATTAGTTAGATTTGACAGAAGCTTATCTATTTTCTAGCAAATCTATATTAAGTTATGAACTTTGAATATACCACTTGTTAAAATATAGCTGCAACCCTTTTGCCTCCAAACACCTTGCAATTACAGCTGTCTAAACTAGTTTTGATCTCACTGACTATGCCAATGATATGGTTTAAAATGTTAGGAAGGTGATTAGGTGGGTAGTGCTATTTGTGCTAATTCTATGTGTTTCGCCCTTGCAGAGGCATTTGCAGTTTGTGAAAACTATTCCCCTCCTGAAGGATTCAATCCAAAAGATCTTCATCGCCTTCTTGAGAAGGTTGGAAGTCCCTCAGGGGTAGATGATACAGGTATATGCACATCCTTATAGTAAATCTATAAGCAATTATAGACTAGAATATTCAGCTTCATAAAGTTATTTCTGAATACTGTATGCTTGGTTATCATAACCCTGAGAAAGATCTTTTTGCTGATTTCATTGTATCATCATGTGTACTTGACTTTCATGGCTTTGGTCTCAAGTAATCAGTGCATATGGGTTACAGATTGTTGTAGTGGTTGGCTGGAAGGCCCTAATAAGGTGTATATCCCATTTCTAGCTTGTGGTGACCTCAGTGGGTATGATTCTGATCGCTCATATCCACTACCTAAAGTTGCCGGGGGAACATATCAGAGCTTGGATCCTGTGCAGCCCCCTATTGCCCCACCTTACAAGAGAGCTTTGGAGTTAAAAAAAGCTTCCAGTCAAGGATTCCGTGAACTTGAAAACCTCTCATTGGATTCTTGATCGTGCTATGCACTGTTTATTCATCATGTCGTTTGGAATTTTAGTTTTTGTTACAATGATATGATTTGTGTTTTGATAATTATTAGCGTACGTGTGAACTTTAACACTTTTTTCTCTTGTACCATCATTGCATGCCTAGCGAGTCTTTTGTTATCGCAATTTTTTGAAATGAATACAACTATTTTATAGGTAACCATCCATACATATAACTGTTCCGCTGGATGATGTTGATGATGTTAGACATGCTTAAACTAGTATATTTCAACACAAACAAGGCAAAGAGACAAGTTAAATAAAGATGTCATTAAGAAACAATAGTTGTCAATTCTTTTGTGGTCTTTTTCACGGGTGGTTCGGAACCATTGCACTTGACCCATGCCTGTGGAAGGGAGCAATCGAACTTTGCATGCTCTTGATGTACTTATTACATTTTCAATTTATGGGTTGATATTTAACATGTTGCCGCTAGTAGTAATTTGCAAATTGGTTATCTAAGTTCATATTTAACTACAATGATTAATATGGCTTGTAATACATAGTAATTGGATGGATTCCTGGGACAGTTTGTGGTGAATTTCTAGTGCTCTGGTCAAAAGATTGTTGAAAGTTGATAGATTAGGATGTTCACAGATTTTCAGCGTATGGTTGGCAGTTGCTTTCCAAGTGTGGGATAGAACAGAAGCCTAGAAAGTGGAAGCTCCTGTCTCTGAGCTGTGGGGTCTAGCGTAATTAATTAATAAAGGGAAGTTTTATTTATACAACTTTCAAGAGAGAAAAAGAGAAATGCAAGTTAAGGGAAATAATCTCATGGGAAGAAATAAAGAAAAAAATAAGTATAATATAAATTGTATAATTTTATTGTGTGAATATAACATCTCAACAATAAATAGGATAGATATCCTGAGTAGTTTAAATTCATGTAAAGCTCCAAACCCATTCTAAATAGTCAGTGGTATAATTATAATCGTAATTCGTCATCAACAATCATTTCATTTAGATGCGTGCTTCAATTGTTTGTTTTTATATTTTATCAAATAAATAAATGGAAATAGAAATGCTTCGAAACATTTTATTATCGATAGTTTAACAATCAATTCATTCAGTAAAAAAAGTTTAACAATCAATTACCTCGGTCTTGAATTTGTCCTTTGTCTATTTGCATAAAAAAATTGTCCTTTTTTATTTACTACAGGTATAAAATTACACAATCAAGGTGATCAGCGGTGCCATAAAAGAATTTGATTGTTGCATAAATCGAATTTGAATGTTCGGTGACAAATCAAGTTAAAATTGAGAACCCCATCCTGTTATTTTGGGAAGAAAGTAAAATTTATTTGTGTAAGGACAAAAAATTTAAAATAAGAGACAATTGGACCGTATTCAGATTCGGATAATAATGGTTAAGAAACAAATGGAAACTGCATAATTCGCATTAATATATTCCAATAGACAGAAAAGAAAACAGTCTTCAATTCAAACTATGATTTGAACCAGTGTTTTATGCTAATGTCACTACTCAAACTCCATCGCCAAAGTGATAACAAAAGGGTTGAAATCAAGAAAGCATATCATATCCTTTTTGAATATACATACATGACACATATGTTGCATGTAGCAACCTTGAAAAGACTTTACAGACCAAGATTTGTATAGAGAGACTCAACTGGGTCTCTCCCTAGAGGATGATGAATGCAAGAACTCAATGCAATCTTCTACAGCCTTAGCACGATATGATGAGTCATTAGGGTCTGACAATGAATGTGACCTTACCAAAGTGGATGAAGAAACCTTCCTAGAGGATCTCCTTCCCATAGTAACAACTCTAATGGAACTTGCTACCTTTGCTCCAAGCCGTAGTAGGAATCTTACAGGCGACAATAAAGGGTCTTTGGGTAATCTTGAGAAACTCCAACTTCCAATGACCCTCTTCCTGTTTCCTAATACACCATGTTTGAGAAACATGGTTGGTTTCTCATTGACATCAGGACTGAAGCTTACTCTCTTACTTTTTCTCAACATTTGAATAGCAATATGAGACTTCCAATTGCACAAAACGCCAATTATTTCAATTTTTCTTTTATGTCTGACAGAGAGAAAGGGAGGCAGAGAAGGAGTAGCTGCTAGAGGGGACAGTTGGAAAGGTTGGCAAAGGAGTATATATAGACCAAATTATTTAAAGGAAACATGCTAGCTAGAAAAATGGAAAAGAAGGTGCAGTAATTAGTAAGGTTGAAGTTAAATCCTTAGGAGGGTGAATGTTTCATTTCAAGGACATTTAAAGACATGTAGGTGCAAGAGAACAAACAAGGCTCATATACGTGCATGAGACATGCACACATGGACATGTTGTGGAATCCTAACTTACCACTAATGTGGGAGTGGGAGGCCTACCATTATGAAGCTAATTGTGAGGCAAAGTCTGAAGTGTGAACAGCAGCAATATTGGGATAGAATTCTCAGAGAAAAGGGGTTTTGGTCAAAAGACAAAGTGGTGGAGCCATGAAGACTCAAGAGGGAGACAAGAATGAAAATGTTAAGGTTAATATAAAGAGGTAACAAAGAGAGAGAAAGGGGAGGGAAATGATGGATACTCTTCTGATCAGTATTGCTTTTGAGCTGGTGTAGAAGGGCCTACACCTGCTTTTTGCTGTCTCTTTGTCTTCGGTTATGTTTCTAAAATCTGAAGTTTAGATACCGAAGCCCCCATATGTTGTGCAATGGGAGAAAGAGAGAGCAGGAGGGAATAAGTTTGAATATGGGGTTTGCGTGAAAATTGGGGAATTGCTTAATCTTCTTTTTTTTTTTTTGTGCCTTTTTCCATGCTACTACAGTTTAGCAGGAAATTCTTAGAGAGAAAAATGTTCCTCCATTATGGCCTCACTGCACTTTTATTTCCTAGGTCATAACTCATACTTTATGACTTTGTTGGATGCACTCATTCTGTCAGACCTCAATTTTTGGTTGTACTGTCTTACATACATGCCATACAAATGAAAAAAAAAATATGAACTAACTGGAAATTTTGAGTAATTAACTATAAGAAATAAATTTTATAAGGACAGGTGGGAGATTACATGTCTGAGCTAAACATATGCTTTAAACTCTTGGAACATTTTTTTTATGTTTTGTTCATTAGCAATGACAAAGATGCAGTGACCATAATATTGTATTTCACTGGCTTGTTTGCAGTATCATGTAAATCCCAATGCGATCTGCTAATAATTTCTAACAGATTTTGAAGATTCATGTAAGTCACCGTTGAGTGTCATTATCCTTTATGAGTTATGACATTGATAGGTATGGTTAGTGATATATAATTTCTCCTTCCTTAAACATATAACATTTTTTTGTTTCTTTATACATTGAAGCAGATTATTGGATTGTGTGGCCATTGGTGCCCAGTTTTCAAATGTTATATATTTCTCACTTCTCAGACATTACTTGTCCTCTATGTCCTGATCAAAAAGCATCCTCCAGAGGTTTCTATTTGTCCTTGCCCTTTCAGTTCCATTCTGGATCACATCTGCCAAGTGTTTTAAAGCAAAACTGACACAAATAAATTTGTATTCAAAGGCACATTATTGGATTCAAATTCTTTAAGTGTTAAAACAACTTAGAGCCAGATTTGCGATATTGAGCAGCTTAGGTGTGCTTTATTGGTATTTTAAGGTTTGTGTCTTTTAATGTTAAGAAGCAAGCAGTATTAGATTTTTAACCTTTAGAGAAATAATGTCCACATGTTCAATTTTACCATATGAAACTGCAAATTGAAATACCAGTAACTAATAATAAATTAATAATACTCATGCATATTTCAAACCATGTTGTCAAGGTGAAAGGAAAAAAAAAAACTCAATTAAAGTTAGTGGTACAAGTGAACTTTATGGAATCGATTATATTTTTCGATACTTTCTCCGTTACTCGTCACGCGTTAAGCACAAATGATATAAAGAAGGTGAACCATTTTTGTTATTATCTGGCTCAGTTAAATTTGCACTAGGAAGTAGGCAGGGTTCAATTATTGCCTGTAGTGAGTGGTTCATATGATTTTGTTCTGTTCTCTTGAGAACAAATCAGTTGCTTCATACGTTGAAATTTAAGTTTGATAAAATCAAATATGACGGATAATGGATAATATAATGTGTTCCTTGATTTTATATGACATTGTCATTGTGGCTTATATATATATGTATGTAAAATAGATGTTAAACACTTAAATTTCTCTTTCATTTTAGCATTTCATGTTTTGGAAGAGTCATTGTTTTTGCTAACCCATGGATACTCTTCTAATCAGCGTTGCTTTTGAGGTGGTGGTGCAGGGCCTACAATACTTTTGTTGCCTGTTATGACATCTGAAATTATATCTCTGTCGAGTCCACTGCCCCCATTTGTTATGTGATTAAGGAATATGTTTGAATATGGATTTTGCGTAAAATATAAGGAATTGATTATCACCATCATATCCTGTGACTATTCTACGCTCTTGCTATGTAGGGAGAAAAATGTGGCTCCATTATGACCTTCTGGATATGGGCTCATTCTATCAGAGCTTGATGTTTTGTTGTGTTACATGAAAAAATAAATGAAGGAAAAATTAGCAAAATTATTATAATTCATCTATATTAACTTTCAAGAGAGATTGACTTTGATAGTTTATACAAACTTCTAGATTTAAATCTTATTGTTGTCCTTGTATATAATATTTCTTTTATTCAAAGTGAGATTAATTATTAAAAATTAAAGATAAAATTTATTATTGTGTGTTTCTTTTTTCTTACTAATTCTGCAAATATGTTACTGTTGTTTTAATTTTTTCTTTGCACTTGGTCATTATATATTTTAAATAAAATATCTGCTTTTGCCAAATTTTAGTTTTAGCAAATGAAAGATGAACCGTTTTTTGTACTTTTTCCCCTAACATCTAGTTTTTTACTTATTGTTTTATAATAATTTACATGCACTTGTATATATGCAAGAAATTCATAAAAGATATAATTAAGGTCTTATCCTGAAAAAGGGACTTTCCTAAAGCTAATTTTGAAAAAGTGGGTAAGCTGTTCAAAATATTCCGAACATTTTGTAATATTTACTGGCAAATAATTCATGTACCTCAATTAGTTCTTATTTTTGTGGTTTTCAATTTCAAACATCGCACACTCTTTTTTCTTAATTTTTTTCTCCAGGTGTTCTTCTAAGTATTTAGGGTTAAACATCGCAAACATTTCTTCTTTCCTCTTTTCTCGAGGTGTTCTTATAAGTATTTTGTTAATTAGACAATGATACAATCAAAAGAGATAGTAAAATGGCCAGCTCGGACAAGACTGTGCCAAGTGCTAACTATGAATTTTGAGAATAGTAAAATAATAATTCCTATATATAAATAAAAAAATAATCCAGTACAACCCAAAACTTAAATATAATATGGTTTAAAATGATCCATAAGTTATTTTTAATTTATAAGAGATTTTTTTTATTATAAGTTGTTATGAAGAAACTTATTCGAACATGGTTATAATGTCTTACATTTCTAATCTTGCTTCTATGAAAACAAACACATGTTTGTAAAAAAAAAAAAAAAAACACATTAAAGGTTGAAATTTTAAGTTTAGCTTACGTTGACCTTAGTCGTATTGATCAAGTCCTACTAAATTTTTAGTCCGTGTTGATATTAAGCCCATGGTAATAAAAAACTGTTCTAGTAAATTTGTTTGCGAATTGTCCTACTAAATTGTCTTTCATTCACAGCTCAATGAACAATCCTTAGTATTTGTTTTACATATTGTTGCCACCTTATAACTTCAACCAAGCTAAACTAGATTGGACTCCAAGGGTCTTTATTTAAACGTTATGTACATACACACATATTCTTCCGCATATTGCTCCTCCCGTTTAGTTGCTGTTATGCTTTCCTTTCTTCAAGCAAAACATATGAATATTCATAACACCCCCAGCAAAAAGTATAAAAGAAAACATTCTAGTCAAGTGTATACAGAATAAGTTTTATATATAAGACTTGCTTCTCTTTGTCAGTTCCAGTACTATTGCAGTCATCACGCGGAACTGGGGCATCAACCACTTGCATGAGTGATTCTCCGGCTATTATCATTGCTATCGTCCTTGACCACGACATGGTTTTGTTTTGTTTAACTTGTGGAGCTCAAGTTTTTATTAGAATTTGGTTACTTTTTACAAACATTTGGTGTCCTTAACCCAAATGAATTCTCGAACTACTTTTGGAGCTATATAAACTTTCCACTTCCTTTCTATCTTTAATTGTACTCTAAGAATAAATTTGTTACCATATAGTAAAAAAATATCCCAATTAATCGTAAAGAATTACACTCGAAATTAATTGACTTGGTCACAGTCCAAAGATAGAAAATTATACTGTAAGAATATATATATATATATATATATATATATATATATATATATATATATATATATTGATTTTATACATTTATTTAATTATAAATGATTATATATGATAAATTTGTTAACTTTTATAAAATTATCTTAAATATTATATTAAAATTAATTTGTGATAAAATGATAGTGTATTACCATTTAACTCAAAAAAACTACTCATTTTTTTAAATTGAAAAAATATTAGTCTCCAACTAAAGCTAATCCAAATTAAGCTATTTTTATTTAGAACAAAGAATTAAAAAGTAGTTAATTCAAATTGTTGGGCCAAAGTAAAAGCCCATTAATAAAGCTTTAGGCCCGTAACCTGTTCATGTGGCAGTGAGGCGATGACTATGTTTGTGTCGTCTCCAACCAAACTAACTTTTTATATTACGTTTCTGTTAGTGTTAGCAGAAGAGACAGAGAAGTAAACAAACCCTAGTGAAGGAAGAGATGATTCGCAGAATCATCGCAGTGGTGAGCAGATCATACTACACGAGCAGGTCGAAGAAACCGAGCCTGTACTCGAAAATCAGCCCCCTCGGGAATCCCAACACTAGTGTGGTACCGGTGCTCGACGATTGGGTGTTCAAGGGGAACAAGCTTCGTGTCGCAGAACTTCAACGCATCATTCGTGACCTTCGCAAACGCAGTAGGTTCTCCCAAGCCCTCCAGGTCAGTCACTTTTACTTACTACAATTAAATGCCACTCACTTAGATGCAACAATGTGATCAGCATAACTTGTGGAGTTGAGAAAAATGTTTTAATTTCAAAATTGTGAACCCTAATTGATGGATAACTTGCATTTAGGGGTGTTCGTAGGCCGATTCCGGTCGATTTTGATAAAATTAAAGACCCAACCCAATCAAATTTAATCAATTTGGTTTTCACAATTTTTTTTTAGATCCAACTCATGGATGATTTGATTTGGTTTGGACCAACATGTTACCCATTTAAATTTGATATTTTTTCTTAGAATTAATATTTTATATAATAATTTATCCAAATATACAGTATAATTAATACAATATTATCAAATGTCTGAAAATATTAAAATTTATTTGATACCATCAACAATAGACTAATATAAATTAAAACAAAATATTCTTCAACCAGATTTACTATAATCCTTTGAATCATAATTATGTCCTACAAATTAATTTTTTGTAATAAACTTTATTGCAATCAAATTTGCTTAAACAAATGAACAAAATATCATCAATTAATATTATAAACATGATAGAAAAATAAATATGAACAAAAAGATAAAACAAATAACAATGTATTTGAAATTGATTGGTACGGTTCGGTGCGATCCAAATTCATAAACGATTCAACCCAAATTGTTTAGATCGATTTGGGACAATTCTGGTTCACGGATGACCCATACCCGCGAACACCCCTACTTACTTGGGTCAATGAGAAAGGGCTCTAATAAAAAAGGGCTCTATTTGGTCCCGAAAGTTCTTTTTTTTTTTTTTTTAATAGTTCCAGTTGGTGTTTTTCTAATTTTGGTTTCATAAGTTTTTTCGTATACTTTTAGTTCCGGTAAGGTTGTGTTTTTTAAATTTTAGTTCTTTAAGATTCTAATTTTTTTATTTATAAAATTTGCACTTGTAGGGCCAAAATTAAAAAAATGCAAACTTACAAGATTAAAAATAAGCAAAATATCTTACAGGACCAAACTTGAAAAACCACAAATTTGCCGGGACTAAAATTAGAAAAAAGTGCTAACTTGACCAAAAACATATTTAAGCTATGAAGAAAATAGTTATACATGTAACTGCTTTATTATTGTTCAAGCATGATTTAATTTGCAAATAAAAAAGTTGGTATTTTTTTAATTTTGGTTCCGTAAGTTTTTTTTGTTTACTTTTAGTTCCGGTAAGGTTGTGTTTTTTTTTTTTAGTTCTTTAAGATTCTAATTTTTTTATTTATAGTCTCATAAGTTTGCACTTATAGGGACCAATTTTTTTTTAAAAAAATGCAAACTTACATGACTAAAAATAAACAAAATATCTTACAGGATCAAACTTGAAAATCACAAATTTAGAGGGACTAGAATTAGAAAAAAGTGTTAACTTGACTAAAAACATATTTAAGCTACGAAAAAAATAGTTATGCATGTAACTGCTTTATCATAGTTCAAGCATGATTTAATTTGCAAATAAAAAAGTGTGGTTTGGTTTTACTTATTGTGAAGCACCATGTTTGGAACGGCTCTTTGTTTATATGCTTCTACTTTTTATGGCTGCTGCAGATATCTGAGTGGATGCACAACAAAGGTGTGTGCATATTTTCTCCAACGGAATATGCCGTGCATTTGGATCTGATTGGCAAGGTTCATGGATTCTCTTCTGCAGAAACCTATTTTGATGCCTTGAAGGATCAACACAAAACCAATAAGACCTACGGTGCTCTCTTGAATTGCTATGTTCGCCAGCGCCAAACCGATAAGGCGCTGTCCCATTTGCAGAAAATGAAGGACTTGGGGTTTGCTTCATCGCCTCTGACTTATAATGACATTATGTGTCTATATACAAATATTGGACAGCATGAGAAGGTTCCGGATGTGCTTCGTGAGATGAAACAAAACCAAGTCTTGCCAGACAACTTCAGCTACAGGATCTGTATAAATTCTTATGGTGTGAGGTCTGATTTTGGTGGAGTGGAAAGAGTATTGAAAGAGATGGAGACTCAGCCAAACATTGTCATGGACTGGAATACTTATTCTATTGCGGCCAATTTTTACATAAAAGCAGGACTTACAAGGGATGCGGTTTGTGCCCTAAGGAAATCTGAGGAAAGGCTGGACAACAAAGATGGCCAGGGTTACAATCATCTCATCTCTCTTTATGCCCAACTTGGACTGAAGAATGAGGTCATGAGAATATGGGATCTGGAGAAAAATGCTTGCAAGAGGTGCATAAACAGGGATTTCACGACCTTGTTAGAATCTCTTGTAAAGCTTGGGGAGCTCGATGAAGCTGAGAAAATACTCAAGGAATGGGAATCCTCTGACAATTGTTATGATTTTGGAATCCCAAGTATTGTAATCATTGGGTATTCACAAAAAGGTTTGCACGAGAAAGCCTTAGCCATGCTTGAAGAGTTACAAAACAAGGAAAAGGTCACCACCCCAAACTGTTGGTCTATAGTGGCAGGTGGATACATTCACAAGGGTGAGATGGAGAAAGCATTTAAGTGCTTTAAAACAGCCCTCTCTTTGTACGTTGAAAATAAAGGATGGAAGCCAAACGCAAAGGTGATTGCAGAACTATTGCGTTGGATTGGTGATAATGGCAGTGTTGAAGATGCAGAAGTTTTGGTCAGCTTATTAAGAAATGCCGTCCCAGTGAATAGACAAATGTATCACACCCTAATCAAGACTTATATACGAGGTGGAAAAGAAGTGGACGACCTTTTGGGCCGCATGGAAAAAGATGGCATCGATGAAAACAAAGAAACTAAGAAAATCATTAACAAGAAGAATGCTTAAAGTGATGCAGTTAGGGACCAATTTGAAAGAGTAAAACATTGGGAGAAGTTACGTTTGTTCACCTTTTCTCCCTGGTCATCCAGGTCTTCAAGGTCCTCAGTCCTTACGTATGAACAAAGATGATTCCATGCCCACCAAAAATGAAGCTCTGGCGGGATGTGGTATCCAAATCTTCTCGTTCACATCCTCAGCACATGCATCCAGAAATTAAATCTGTCTTCTCTTAACAAATTTTTGCAAGGGGCAGCTCTGGTATAATCCGAGGATAATACTCCTTCACGGGATTTCAAAGAAGCTCATGGAAATACGAGGTGGGGGTCAAATGTTTGCAGGTTCAGAGTGAGAGAACAAGAGCAAGTTGGACTCCTCGTAGGTTGCTGTAAAAACTGCGGGACATGCCAAATCAAGATCACTTTCAACTCTTTCTCTGCTTTTCTTCACAACATCCAATACAAAATGTTCTTTTATTTATTTATATATTTCAATGGATGCTTTGGTTAGTGGCTACAAGCCAACAACATTTTTAGTTTCATAATAATCAATGCTTCAAGTTAGAGCTGAGTTTTTATTGTCAATGTGGTATATGGAATGATTAAATGAGTCACTTATATTTTATTTGGCATTAAGCACGACTATCTGAGTATGATGTCTGAATTGGCTCTATGAGATTGTCAAATTAGATGTCACCTTATGTTGTTGTAGATGAGATATTCTTTTGACCACATCAATATATGCGTGTATTCCTTGATACGTAGTTGAATAAATTGGATTCATGTTACTTGAGGCTTGAGCAGATTTCAGAAAGAATAGAAGTTCAATAAAATAATGGGATATGAATTAAATTTATAGTTGCAAAGGATTCTCATTTGCTGGTAGAGAATGCTTGCGGTTATTGGTTCCAGATTCAACCTATTTTTCTTTTCCTGATGTCCTGTGTTATTGTTTTTAACCAATCAAAACTACAATAATGTGACCTGCTCTGTTTCTACAATATTCCTCTATAATCCAAAACAGAGGAAGTAAATACATAAAGAATCACACTGGTCTGTTTTGGAATTAATGTGACATAATTACTTTACTATACCTCTGGAAGTATTCAGGGTTATGTTATTCACCTCAAGCTATTTAATGCAAATGCGGTTCAATTTTATGTTACTTTGATTTTGTATACCTGGTATGGCCGTATTTCTTCTTCACGGGAGGAATACGTGCAGATCTTAAAATGAAGCTAAAGAAGTCATCTTTCAATGTCCGTGGGGCATCAAATATTTTGGTACTATATTTACTACAAGCACTGTATGGTTATTACTGAATGCAGCGGGGTGATTTGGAAGCTAACACGAACTCAACATTTCCACCCTGTCATCTGTTGTGGTGGAGGACAGATTACGGGTTTACTCTATTAATTTAACCCAATTCTTTGTAAATCTTTTTGTACTCAAACCATGCAAGTGATTGCAGAACTTTTCAATAATATTTGCTCCAAATGATAACTTCTGCAAGTCTCCCTTTTCCGCAAATTTAGATGCCACTATCATAAGCCTAACTGACACTCCATGTGTGCATCAAAGGCAATTCAAACATTCAGAGACTACTTTAGTTTTAAGTAAAATTCAATTCAACAACTAAAATGACATTGCTGACTGCATACCGCTTACCATTTTCAGGGAGTTTAATCTTTTTTTCTTGGCATTGAGTAACATTATTCTATATTATTATATAGTAATTAACAAAACAGAACATTCACATCATCATATATCCAATCCAACTCACACACTAACAGTAGCAACTAGCAACAACACTTTGTAAAGAAAGTAAAAACAATAAGAAATTCAAAACCGCAATAGATCGAGATCAGTTTCCACCGAAGACTTTGGCGATCTTCTCAGTAGGCACCAAAGGAAGATAAGCAGAAACCCTGTAACCTTTCTCAGCAGAGGAAACAACCGCCTCGTTGTACTTCTCGGTGCAATAGGCAGCCTTGGGCAACACAACATTGGCCACCTGAGGGAAGAGCGGAAGCTGGTTGAGCTTCCGCCATGCAGACACTGCGCACTGCTCCGCCGTAGGCTCGTACTTGGAGTAAACGGTCTTGGCGTAGGCGGAGACGCCATCGCGGCGGACTTCAGAGACGACGGAGCAGGCCTGGGAGGAGACCTTCTTCACGTTGGAGGGAACGTGGCTGTCTAACTCGGCAACCTTCCGATCCGCGTATTTGAGGACCTCGCCGGGGACAAGGTGGAACCTATCGTAGACCGGAGCCACGACGGTCTTCACGGCCTCCTCCACGGTGTCGACACCGGGCTTCAGAGGACCCGCGCGCTCCTTGGCGTATGAGTAGAGGATGGCGCAGCGCATCAGAGCCTGTATGGTCGCGAATTGCACGAATTCCAGGTACTTCAGTTCTTGCTCCTCTGTTCTCTCTTCCTGAAAATTCAATCAAATTCAAACCCTAGATAAATAAACAACACATCGCAAATAGAATACTCTCGTCCTGGAATTTCAATCAAATTGAATCCCTAGATAAACAACACATGGACAATAGAATGCTCTCATTCTGAAAATTGAATTAAATTCGAACCCTAGATAAACAACAAATCGAAAATAGAATAGTCTCATTCTGAAAATTCAATCAAATTCAAACCAATAAATGGAAAATAGAATAATAAGGATGAAAAGGGATAGAACGTACGAGTTGTTGAGGTTGTGAATCGGCGTCCATGATCGAAGATTGGTGTGGGAGTATTAGGTTTTGGTGAAAATTGGGAAGGGTAATTGGGAATTTCGGTTTAGATTTTGGTGGAAATCGGAAAAGGGATTTGGAATATATAGAAAGAAGAATGTGCAGTTGTGGGAATGGGCACGAATTTAGGGGTCAAGTGGGAAACAAAGAGTTATGCTCAAAATGGGACGACAAAACGCGTTTCTTTATATATTTTCCTAACTGTGCTGAACCAAGTCTTGTGAGAGAGGGCTGACGCTATTTCTTCCACGTTAAGTTTCAACGCCGCAACGCAAGTTTTGTTTTAAAATCGAGAAGAACCTAGAATAATTCTTTAAATATAATTGATGTGTGTATTTAAACCAGAATATTCCAACCAAGTGATTCAACACATTGATTAATATACTGAAAATTGTTAGGATATTACAATAAGTAATTAGACACAGCTAATAAATGTATTGAAGATTAATAAAGTTTTTTACTTTTAATTTTGTATCTAGTTTAAATATAATAATGTTGTAAATTTTTGCTATTTTATTATTTAATCTTAAACTATCCTGTATAATAAAATTATTGATTTTTATAATAATTATTGTAAAAATTATACATAAAATAATATTTAATTAATTTATTGTTAAACTCTTCAATTTTTTTAATTAATATAGCCCTTGCTAGTATTGTGTCCGTTTGTTTTTTTTTAGAGGCATATTTTAAACCAACACGTACAAGTATACAACACATGGTATCAATTTCGGCCTACCCATGGTTTTTTATTTCGGCAAAAAAGATATAATATATAAAGGGCACAAGATTTTTTTTCCTAAGGTAAAAAAAACACGGATGTTTTCAACTTAGTGGGTCAAAAATTAAGTTCGTTCGTAATATGTGATTGTCACTTATCTATGAAAATTTTTCTGATAAATAAATAAGTTATACTCATATGAATATAAGAGAACCTTACACTGTTTGAGTTATATAAAGGACACAAGATGAACCAACCAAGGACATCCTAAAACCTTGTTTCACCGGCTTAAGAAATATTAACGATAAGAATACCCATGGTTAATATGTCCAGTTTTTGTTTTTTTATTTTACGTGTCCAGCTGAATTTTGAGAGTTTGTTTGCCCAACTTCATTTTAATTTGAAAAGGTATATTCTATGTTGGGCTGTTTTTAAGGGAGGGGCCCGTGGATTTAGAAAATAGAAAACAACCAAAAATTATTATTGGGAAACAATTTTTTAAAAATTAACTAATCAAACAAGTATTTTAATATTTGAAAACTAAAAACAGTTTTTTACAGTCCTGTTTTTCTTAGAGCTTTCGTGATCAACTAACTATCAACTGTTGTAAATTTGCGAACCTTAGGAAAATTCTTATGTATTCCTTTGGACTTGTGTTTGTCTAGAAGTATCCACCAATATCCCATTGAACAACATTGACTTATTATTTTCATGATCTTATTTTCTTAATTTTATTTATGAGTTAATAAATTTTTAATTAATTAAAAATTATTTGTTATCTCTCTTTTTTTTAATTATATGACTGTTTTTTTTTTTAAAAATAACTACTAGATAAAAAGAATAAAAAAGGACGAGATATTCTCTGAATGGAATGAAATGAAATATATTGAATTCAATTTTTTTATTGAAATTTTTTTTATAGTTATTTATTATTCTCAGAGGAAAAAAAAATAATCCACTCATATTTCATTAATTTAAATTGAACTAAATTAACTTTAAATTTATAATTAAACATTGGATTATACTACACTAACTCCAATTCTCATCACTAAAAAAGTGATACACTCAAAAAATACAGATAATTCGTGAATTTTATGAGCAATTTGTGCCCCATTCAAATTATCTTTTTAAGTCAAGGGAATAAATGGTGCATCTTTTGCTACACATATCCAATTTCCAATAGTATTATAAATATCAAACTTTAAAAAATAAATAAACATAATGTTACACATATCCAATATATAATATAAAGAGATTGATAATAAATTTGAAAGAGTCGAATTGCACAGTACAAGCATAAGGCTTACAAATGTTCAGGATTAATTATTTCATGTTATTTAAGTGTCAAAACATGATAGCTTTGTTTTGAATAAAACTAAAAGAGAAAACAAAAAAAAGTAAAATAAAAAAAATGTGTTTTTTGAATGAATAAAATAAAAAATAAAAAACTAAAATAATATCTCTTTACTTATTTGGATGAGATAAAACAATATGCAATAATATTTTTATATTAATTAAAAAAATTGTTCTATTATTTATTCTTAACCCAAAATTATTTATTATCTTTTTAAAAAAATCTTATATTGTGAAAAATAATTTATCTTTTAAAAATTTAGAGAGAGAGAGAGATGCACCAAAATCATTTTTGTCATAGTAAATGTAAATGGAGAAGGATTACTAAATTTTGGAATTCCTCCTTTCCATTTCAATATACTTTCTTCCACTTTTGTTTTAAAATAATAAAAAAAATAGGGGAAGAAGTAGAATTGATATTTTTAAGTGTCCAAAAAAAAAAGAGGGGAAGGCATGAGAGGGGGGTATACACGTAACACAGTTAGGTGAAATGAGAGGGCAGAATTGTTTTTACCTTTTAGCTGTTAGTTTCTGTTATGGTCTTTGTTTTGCCATTTTCTGAAGAGAGAGAGAGAGAGAAGTCAAGGGGAGGGTATTCGTATTCTGAATTGAATTAGATTAACTTTAAATTTATCACTAAACTATTTTAAATGATGAAGTAAGAAAATCTAACATTAAATTGTGCAACTTTTTTTCTTCAAAAAAGATTAATCCTGAGGTGACATTCTTCAATTAGATACGGTTGCAACATCTAGTTAAGTAAAAATGTGGGGGGCTGCAAACGAGAAAAACATGCCTTAGGTAACAAGAGACCCATTAGTCTTTACATATGATCGCAAATAGAGCTACAGGAAACTACTAGATCGATCAAATGTAGAACTAAATATAACCCAAACAAAGAATGCAACATACTGCTTTATAATATTCATTCATTGCCACTCGGAACTCCTTCACAGCTCTACGCACGTTCTTGTATTCTTCCTCGTCCTCTGGATCTGCCATAAACAGAACTCAATCATATAACTTAAAACTCAATTTCAAAACAAGATAACATAAAATTATCTATATATTATTTTTATGTAACAAGAAATAAGAAAAAGCAATGGTCAATTGATTTTGCATCTAGGAATGCATCACCAATTCTTCCTGAATTTCAATACTTGGCCAATAGCAGAGCAGCATATGAATCAACTATCTGCAAGGCAATAATCCTCAAGCTTAGGAAGCACATACAAGTTACAGCAACAGCATCATAAAATACATTTTCAGAAAATGAAAATATCTATACTTTCGTACTAGATATAACTTGTGATCAATAAAATATAACACAAATCTGCTTCTACAAAAGTCATGCAGCTAAATAAATGAACTTATGACGATAAAAAGAAATAGGAATCCATTTTTCCAGAATAACATGAAGTACCATCTATATTTTCTGGTCGTGAGAAGTCCATGCCAAACTCGATTTCTTCTGGGAAATCTTTGGGAGGTTCAAAAACCACATGCTCATATCGTGATTTCTTATTCAAATCCTTCACAATTCTTTCAGGAGGCTCCTCAGAATGCCCATGATAATTAAACAAAGTAGACAATACTTCTTTCTGAAGGTCGTGTTTTTGTTTCTGTTGCTGATATAATTCTGTTCCTTTAGTTGACGCTATGTTTCCATCAATATTATAAAGAAAATACAAATTACAATCCAAAACATCATAAAATGAGTTGATTATGCCGGTAGAGCACAACTTCAATTGAAACAAATATAAAGTAGAACTCCCTGATCTTTAAAGGTAAATAGGATGATGCAAAAAGTAGTAGATATTAACAGAAAACAAAATGTAGAAACAAAAAAGTAAAATATACCCTCTGGTATAAATTTAAATCCTGAGACTTTCTTTGAGTTGAAGGTGCTTCAGATTTTGGTTTCATATCTGTAAACTGTAAAAGTATAGTTAGCTTGAACAACAATCTCAGAATCTAGATGACCATCAGAATTTTAATGAGGACATAAAGATACAATTTTCTGAACAAAAGGTGAAAGTCAAAAACTACGAATACAAAACCATCACCAACAAAGCAGAACAGGAAGCCAAAGGCTATTTTTATTCTTCGATAATAATCATGAGCAAGAATAAAACAACCTATAATTATTTTTTACAAAACATTCCGCACTTCTTTCAAATGATTTGGTTATAGAAACAATTTATGTCTATCATCATTAGACATCATTCAAGAGGAAGGCTGGCACGTGGCAAACAACTTTCACAACAGGATTACAGGAGGTAACCCTCTCCTTTCTGTAAAATCTGTCCCGAGGTGAATTTACCAATCCTTGCACCCATTGCAAAGGAATTTCGAAATTTGCAAATTATAATATCTTCAACCAAGCATAATTGAAAGAAAGTAGCACAAGTAATCCGGGCTGAGCTTCAAACATAAATAAATAATCTTGGTATTTGTTAGGAACCAAGAATTGAAATGAAGAAGAAAATAAAAGATTTTATTGACTAGTAAGAAAAGAACAAAAAATAGGAGAAAAAATTCTCCTCCAAGTGTTTCTCCTTCACAAGGGATTTTTCCTTTAACAAAGAACTAATGCTCAATCTACAAATGATAAGATCCCCTCTCTCCTATCCTTCTTCCCCTATTTATATCTAATAAACCCTTCTAACTAACTAATTAACTCATTAGTAGTCTAACTATATTAACTGACTCTTCCTTCTCCTTGTATCCTAACCGTATTCATACTTACTCTACCAGCTGAATCACCAAGAACAGCTGTCCTTTTGCCTGAAGCCATATTTGATCGATCTAGTAGTTTCCTCAAGCTCTGGATGATTGCAATAAATATTTTATTAGGCATAGGCAACAAGTGCTATTTCTAAATGCACAACAATGATGCCATGGAAATTAGAAATGACACTAGAAAACACAAGATCTAGGTAGTCTGAACCGAAAAATCATGATTATTAATAATCTCAATGTTAAGGATGAAAACTATATTTTCTTATTTATCTTAGAGAGAGATAAAATCAAAGACAAATGTTTTAAAAAAAAAGAAGACCAAAATTCAATCATTTATTCATTTTACAGGGACGGAAAATAGTGGATTTCAAATTTTAGATGATGAAAAAAATTATAAGACTCAAACTAACATTCTTTCATTTTTAAGCCAAATATATGTAAACTGTACTGGAAAAAAAATAAACAAATAATATACTAACACAATTTTTTTAGCAGTAGACAACAGGAAAATAATATGTTTTTCTCTTTAGTCACACAAGAACCATGACAGCTAGTTAAATGCACATGATCCGGTTTTTAAATCCCACAAATTAAACTTCATACCCCTCTTTCTAGTCCTCAAACCATGCAATTAATTGCAGCAAGCCTTTAATATTTAAACACTTGAGACTCACAACAAGCATGGGGTACCTAAAAATGGGCACATCAAGACTCACAAAATACTTGATATATTTGCTTTTTCTAAGTGTGGCATTTTCCTCTGATGCCAGCATGTTCCCTCCACCTTCAGGTACAGACCCTGATCGAGGTATGCATGGACGCGGCACTGGCAGTCTAGGACATGGTGGAATGGGTCCTCTACTTTGTACACCTCTCAATTGTCCTACCCCAAGTGGATTCTGTGGTGTAACATACATTAACTTTGAACCTCAACCTTGTAGCCACCACGCACACCAAAACAATGAAATACTAGAATAGGCTATGGCTATGACTTTAGCCCCTATGATCTGATTATTAAATTGTTCCAACATTTTTTTTTTAACCATTGTTCCAACATGTTAATGTTCTTAGCATGATAGCCAAATCAAGTCTATTCTGCACAGGCTGAAACGTTTCTGGACTTGATCATATGTAATAACAATACGTATATATTAGTGCACACTGCCAATAATTGCTGAATAATATACAGCAACAATGTGTTGTTGAAATAGTTGTATGTTTGTCAGGTTTCTTGAAAAATAGTTTCACACTCAGATTTATGGAAACGAAAAGAGGGAGAAAAATTAAAGAAACGAGTATTGCTTATAAAGTTACAACAAGAATGATTCTGCTGAAAAAGTCCTTTTTAACATAGAAGTAACATACATTTCTACCAAACAACTTCAAGTACAAGGTTTTTGCAGTGCCTGAACTCTGAACCTTATTACTTGGGGATGAAATGGGGAGTGCTCACTTCTTCCCTTCATTAGACATGCATCTACAAACAGAATTACTAGGACATTTTTAGTTATTTTTACACCAAGTTTGAATTTGATCATACTTTTTTAGTAGTGATCAATTATTCTCCCTTGACTTCAGCAACTGCATCAGCCCAATTAGCAGCACTTCCAGTGCGAGGAATGCTGGGAATCTTTGTGTACAAATCCACCTGAAAATATACACTCAAGATGTTTCCACTGTCATCTTCATGCGCAACAGCTTGAACCTTGTGCAGTGGATGATCAAAGCTTGTCAACCCACTTCCATTGATGAAAATGCACCCTGCATTCCAATTGAAGAAGTAAATGAAAATTACAAAGCATTCTGCCTAATTGGGAGCAGCAAGGTTGCAGAAAATGTTAAGATTTTGTTTGGATAAACTTCTCAGTAAGCACTCATAGGAGAAAAAAATAAGAAGATAAAACCAACTTTTGAAGAAGCTAAATAAAAGTCTAGCTTATACATTCACTAATTTTAACTTGATTCATTTAAACTTCTTGTTTTCTTAACCTTAAGTACCTATTTATTGAAAGTTTATCTGAATAGGTCCCAAATAATTAAGACTTCAGCGTAACAGCTCTCAGGTTAAATGGTAACCATAATAATCAAATACTAGTTATTTTTTATCGGAATTGAGAAAGTTGAGAGCTGAATGGAAAGATAGTAAAGCTAAACTAACCCGGAGGAAAAGCTGCACAAGCTTGTCCACATCCCTCTCTGATGATTGTAGGGTCATCAGAACAGACTAAGGATCCATCTCTTGCCATTCCCCATTGAAATTTCACACTTCCTTCACGATCCTAACATATGCAGCAAGCAATTATGTCAACCAACACTAACTAACTATCCAAGTAGAGTAAGAACGAACAAAAGGTAACCCATTTGTGATCAGAATTCACCCTGGCTATAAAAAGAGTATATGTCTTGGCATCAAAGATGATGAATGCAAATTTTCCATCAAGATGTTTAGCAACTTGGTCAGGTGGGTAGGGAGCGCGATCTCTTAGGGCCTTATAGGCTTCAATCACAATCATGGCTTCTGTTGCTTGTCTTGGGAGCCCATAATGATGTCTAAGCTCAGCTATGTTTGCTAGAGCTCCCATAAAAATGCAGAAGATATCATCCAAAACAACAATACACCTGCAGATACATTCACAACAATGAGAAATTAGTGTTTTGGTGAATATTTACAAAATTAATTTTAAATGGCATTGATTAAATTGATTTTACAAATTAGTTTTGAAGTGAAATAATTTATGTTTAAATATTATTTTTTTGTCCTGGATCAGAGATCATCCCTAACACACTAGGACAAAAACTAATCTGCTTGTAGTCCATGATTGTTGCTGACCCAAGAAAATTGTACATAACAGAGGACATCAAACACAAATTCTCTTGTTAGATAGATCGTTCCTCCAAATGTGAATACAAGGGAGCCTTGCGCCACTACATAACCCCAATAAGTTTGTATTCAGGATAGTATAATTTTTTTATCCTATGCAAATGCTACTTAAATTACTTCAACTAAAAATCGATTTTGGACTAGAATCAATACTTCAAAGTTGGACTAAACATGTGAATATTTACTTAAAATCACATTATCTGATATTTAAACGTGATTATTAATAATCTAATCTGAACCCAAATACAAAATTGAATCCCGAGTAAAAGGCAGAAATTTTTTTTAAATTGAATTCATGTAGTTGCTTCACTGATTTACAAGTACATACGGTTTTCCAGTGTAGTTTTGGATGAAATGCATGATGAGAATTCAAAGCTAAGAACTATTTTGAACTTATAGTACTACTGGATTCTTTCTTTATAGAAAGCCATTTCAAATAAACTTTATATCTACCTGGGGTGTATTGGACTTTCATCTTCATGAGACAGAGCCATAAAATTCCCATGTGGAAGGTTGTAAACTGCAGAATCTGGCCACAAAGATTGAAATTTCTGTACAATTTCTTCTGGGGTCTTTGAATTATTGGACCCCATTGCCGGAAGCCTCAGTTCCTCCGGTGGTTTTCCAATGGCTTTTGCAAACACCGCCAACATTTTTGCTTATTAGTTTGGTTAGTTAAAATTCAATGGTTCTTCAGCTTGTGATATCCTCAAAGCTGGTTTAGCTATAGACTTCCATAGGACTGGGGTTCAACTAATTTGTGATGAAACCATTAAAAAATTCACAAACTTACAAATAGTGGCATTGGAGATTATGTACGTGGCAACCTCACAGGATGGTTTCAGATTCCGTGGTGATACGTGTAATAATACGTAACCAAGATACAAGTTACATGCATTCAAAGTGGTACCAAAAGTCATATTGGTCTGTCTACTTCAATGGCAGTCTTTGAAAACAGTCCCATTACTCTCCGAAGTCCGAACATTTATTTTATTTGTATTATTAAATTTTTACTAACTATTGTTTATTTATTTTAATTATTTTCAATCATATAGATTTGAGATGTATTTTCTCCAACAATAACCCGAAATCTCTATTGTGCATTTGTGTTTATCCGTAAGCACGGACCAAGCCAATTACGTCTATCCATAAGTAACTTAGGTTTGGACTATTCAAAAAACATTTATGCGAGTGATATATATCGCACCAATCCAACGACGCTTATCCATTTGCAACTTTGGACTATATAGCAAAAGAGTATTTACATGACTGAAAGACAGAGTGATCTAGGTGTTTCTTCCCATTCCTGCAAGGGCAAAACTGGGAAAATGTTTGATAGACAATATTGTGTAATAAGATTTATGTTATAATAAAAACAAAGATATATATAGATAAATGAGAAATATTAATAGGTTTTAAAAGGAGTTGAGTACTTGCTATTAAGAGATGATAAAATTGTGGAAGATACACTTTGCTTGTTTGATGGGTTTTAAAAGCATTCAAATTGTGTAATGAGCAACATGTAAAAATGATACTGGGCCACATTCAATTGCTAAAAATCTATATATTGGATAGACGTGATACGACATTATTGACGGACCTTCTAGTTCCAACAGTTGACTCTACTACACCAAAACAAAATTCAACTCTCGAGAGGCATCAAGAAACTTCGGTCCACCACTTATAAATCAAGGTGTTTATTAGTCAATTACAAATTGAATTTAATGAATTATTAGAATTGGTGAGTACATTTATGTATCAACGAAATGAATTTGATGTTATGATTAGAATGGCTTTAGGAATAATTTTGAAATAGTGTATTCCATTGATATTGGTCAAATTAAATATTAATAAAAAATAAAAAAATTTAAACCACTCAAAGTGGACTCGGTGGAAGCAATTAAAGCACCTACCTCAAGTGGATTATTTGTCAAGTAAATGATTTAGTGAAGGAAGGCTTAAAAGAATATCTTTATAGTTATGATTATTGACTAATATCTCTATCAGAGGTGTATTATGAAAAAAATTTCTCATTGTAAACATGTTGTCTAGTTTATCAGTAGAAACAGCTTCACACTCAACTTGTAAATTTATTACAAACCCGAGTTTTCAAGCCCAAATTTGGTTGTCTTAGGAGAACCTACAGATAATTTACCTTAGAACTTGGAATTTTCAAATTGAATATATCTTCCAGTAAGCCCCCATGCACTAAAAGAAGAAAAATCTACTTGCAAGATTAGAAATAGATGAAAGGTTTCTGTTTCTTCTATTTCTCTATTTATTGCCTTACAATTTGTCCGGGTTTATGTTAACATGTTTCTTAGCTAGGAAACATACATATTCATTTCATGCAATGATATGTTAAGAAAGAAACTTTAGAATTTGTAAAATTATAATCTACATATACATTCAAGTATGACATTAGTGTCACTATCCAAACATCCAAACTGCAATAATACATGGTATGCACTAGTCTATGAGAAGGAGAATGCTAGGTCAATGGCCGATGCCGGCAGCTACTTCCCATCTCTTATTGTGCCCCAAAGAAACTAGCATCTGAAAGAAACCTGCCTACAACATGAATAAGGATCATGATAAGCATCATGAACTCTTAGAGAACCAAATGAAATTGAGATGAGTTTGGAAAGTTATGGTGATCACCAATATTTAACTAATTCATTTGGCTAGAATTGGAACACCACAGGCTGCATGAGCATGCTTTCCTTTCTTAAACACAAGGTTTCCTCTAACAAAAGTCTCCAAAACTTTTCCTGATAACCTTCTTCCCATGTAAGCAGAGAGGCTCTATATACCAAAAAGGTCATTGTTTTATATATGGGATTCACAAAAACAGCCAAATTTATTTTCGTCATTAATCATAACTTGAAAAATCATATATATAATACTAACATCATGTACTGTAAAGTGGGAAACACTAGGTCTAGATCTTAGTGAAAGGGTGAAAAATCCTGTTTTATTTTTGTTAGTGGTTTTTCCTAAGAAAAGGAATTAGCTTATTATTAAGAACAAAGAAAGTCATAGACAGAATGAGTTTAATAACAGGATAAAGAAAAAATAAGACACGTACAGGATGTTTAAGGAAAACAGGATAATCTTCATTCAGGTCAAACTCCACCTCTGGTTTCCAAACTACAATATCTGCATGGTTTCCAACTGCAATGGCCCCCTAAAACATAAATGAAAATTTAGTCAGACTTGAGTAAACATTATATCCTAAGCATATTCGTTTGACATGCCAATTTCATAAGTAAATATTTAAGTAGCTTACCATGTGGCTTTTTCAAAAAGAAAAATTACAAAACAAATCGTAGTATAAGAGTTATAAGTTTTAATCTAAAGTGAACTCGTTCAGCAAATATAATATTTTAGTAACACAAGAAAAGAACCGTCTCTTAAGTTGCTATCTTAGATAATCTTGTAGCAACAATGAAGTAAAAAGCATAAGGTTCATTTCTTTTAGACATACCTGAGGCAATGAGGGTTGACTATATTAGGATTGAAAAAGCATGACTAAAAGGCCCTTGGGTTCAATCCTTACTCCTTTGTCGGCAGGTCCAGACCAAATTCTTTCTTTTTTTTTATATTTTTCAGTTACTTGTTTCAAAAGAATAATGCTAACTTTGTTCGAAGTGGAAATGAAAAAAAATTAAATTATTGCAATTTATTTTAGTTAAACAGATTGCAAAAAAATTTTTAGAGTATATACAGATTCAAGGGAATAAAACTGTAATTATTAATTATACAACACTAAGTGAGAGGAAAGAAGGAAACTACAATTGTTACTTTTGATTCTAACCCCGCAAGTGTTGCAGGTTTCTTGCTCCACAATAACGACAACTGTTCTAGAGTTAGTCCATGTTTCTTCCCATAAGACCACGTCACTGGAAGATCAAACTACAAGTCTCCCAATAGAACTTCAGTCAGTCTTTACACTAATTATAGCATTCACGAGGCAATATAAACAAATCAAATTCAACTGAAAGACTGAAACAAGCAAACTAGCACATGGCTTATCAAAATCTTGCTTAAATTCATCATCATGGTCCTTAAGGATGACTGGATGCTTTATGCTCACCCTCTAATTGTAACTTTAAATCTTTTTATATATAATTTAGAAGCCACAGTTTTTGGGTGCACTTAGGTAAACAACTTAATCTCTTATTCAACAGCTCTTATCACATGAAGGTTTATGCCATAAATTTTGATCATGAAATTTTATTGAAATAAGTTAAAAAGAGCTTATTTTGATAAGTTACATCAAGAAACTTATTACCATGGGCTGTAAACAACTTATGAAAGTCATGAGCTATTTTCATAAGCTCGGATAAACTTCCCATAAGAAAAATGATCTAACTTCAATGTAAAAAAAATCATTAACCTGCAAAGATGTTACACCACCCCAAGCCTTCAAGAAGTCACCCTCCTCCAGAAGCTTGAGTTGAGGCACAGTTGGTGAATGATCAGAACTTAATAGGTCAATGTGTCCCTCCTGAAATGAAGAATAAAATAAGTAAAAACTGATGAGCTCATAAATAATTGAAGACAATAATGGGGACATCACGAGTGGGCAGGGAACGCTTAAAATGAGTATTTGGGAGAGAAAGCGTACTAATACAGCCCCCCATAATTTTTCTCTGTTATAAGCATCACGAATGGGCGGGGAACACTTAAAACGAGTATCTCCATTTGGTATCTCTTCAGATGAGAAAGCTAAGTAATGGGGACAAGTCTCAACACTTATGCTGTCACCACGACTTTTTGCTTCCTGAACAGTATAAATTTATAGCATTAGCACTCATATCAATTGGTGAATTCCATATTTAATTTTAACAAGGCAACTCAATGCACACAATACCTTAATCAGATCCAAGGAAGCACTTGAATCAGACAAGTGGACAATGTGAACATGTGCTCCTTCTAAAGGACCACCTTTTCTTGTGTCCTTCGTAACACCTACAAGTTCTTTAATGGCTGCTTCCTCCCTGGAAAAGTAAAGGAGAGCTTTAATAATTTGTTCTGGAAATTTCATGAGCATTATGTCAATTAAAGATACATGATATTGTGCTCATCCAAGATTCCAATGGATTGCATTATAGAAAAACATACTGGACGGATATTTCTTGTTGTTAGTCTTTTAAAATATTCAAAAACATCTTGAGATTGAGTCAAGTTTATTTCCTTTTATACAAATTATGGCTTAATGGCATGTCTTTTTATTCAGAAAACAAAGTCTTAAATATCTTACCATGAAGGTGGCCTAGTGTGGAGATAGGTCAAGTAAGCACGCGGACCACCTTTATCATTAAGCTCCAAATGTTTTTTAGAATGTTGTTGAATCTCAGAATGCACAAGTAAAGGCCTTCTATATTTTGCTAACACAGACAATCCCTCCTGACAAATACATTTGTAAACAATTGAACAAGGCCAAAAAGAAAGCTACTCCTTAGTGTAAAACATTACCCCAGCAGATCTTTTATGAGTGAAAAGTAATGCGAGCAGATAACAGTATATCAAGCAAAGCAACAATCCCATGCCATGTTAATATGCAAGCGAAATTAGGTATGCAAAGAAATATAAATAAGTGCAATGAACTGATTAAAAAAGATTCCCAGCTATAACTTTACATAGTTTGGAAAGAATGTACCTTGATATGGTGAATAGTAGTCAAAGGAAAGTCACTAATTCCCGAAGAACACATAAAAGACTACAAACACAAAAAGGAAAAAAAAAAAAGAGTCAGACCAAAAGGCAACAGATATTATCATACAGACATATGATGACTTGCACCGTGGAGTGTGGAGAGACAACTCATGTCATAACATATGTTTTGAAGAAATCATGTATAATACCAAGATGATAAGACGATTAATGAACAAAGAAATTCAGGAATCCCCAACAAGATAGTGCCAAACTACTTCAAAGATATATGCCAAGGAGAGCCAGCGCCTGGAAATGTCTAGAATTCATATATATTCTCGGCACTAAGGTAAATAAATCAAATTAATGCTAGGTAAAGTATCTAAAGTAATTAACTTTAAAAAAAGTTGAATCATGAAATTGACCCCACTGAATATGTCCTTGACCACTAAGCAAAGTTGCAATAGTAATGCATAAGATTTCAAATGGTTACCTTCAAACCGAGAACACCGGCACTTAGGAGACCTTCAAGAATACTTGTATTATGTGCATTTTCAGGGATTAGGCCTCCCCAAAATCCTGAATAGGATTATAAAAAAAATACTCAGAAACTCAATTAATTGTATGTTAAGACAGTTTTTTGGTCATACCAACATCAACATAGATTTTATTCTCTGCAGCTTCAAGCTGAAAACAGGTGGAAACTTAAGTCAGGAAGAAAAAATTATTCAATTTAACAATTAACCATAAGTAACCTAGCAAATTCAACACCATCAAAGACAGATTATCCATACATGATCAGCATTTAATTGCATGGAAAATTTTAAATGATATATATCAGAAGGAACTACTCCTTCTATCTCTTTGAAATAAAGAGATTCATCATAATAGGATGAATATTATTTATTAGCTATTACTTATTACATAGATAAACTTATTACTTCATAAAAATTTAAATGCACAAGCAGGATCAATTACTGATACCTTAAGTTTCAGTGTTTCCTTAGACACAGTCGTAGGGTGATTGTTTAGAGGCATGTCAACCACTGTTGTTACACCACCTGTTGAAAGTTGAAGCAGATCTATTTAATGTATATAAATCAAACTAAATAAGTTATGCATATCAACAACAGTTGACATAGACAGGACAACTATCATTAGGAAGAGAGTGACAAATTATGAAGTTATCCACAATGTAACATCAGATGAGGACTGATAAGTCATAACAAGTTACTGTTTTCTTTGTTCTAAGCTTGAAATCTAGATTTACTTAAGAAACATAGGAAAAATATATTGAGATTTTCCCTGAAATATCCTATCATATTAAACATGGGAAAAATATATTAAGATTTTCCCTGAAATATCCTATCATATTTCTAAGGTATACTACTAATGAACGAAATTGTTGATCAATAGAGGAAGAACATCTGCATACCAGCAGAAGCAGCTCTGGTACCAGTATCAAATCCTTCCCATGCAGTTCTTCCTGGCTCATCAAGATGTACGTGCCTGTCAATGTAAGTAATTTAAATAATTAGAGGGAGGACGACTCACGGAAATCATGTTAAGATATAAAATGAACCATATGGAATTCCACAGACTATTAAGGTATTGATAATTAACTCTTCTAGTCTAGCATTCCTACTCAAAATACAATTTGTTTTTCTACTAAAAATTAACAGAAACAAAAAGGATATGAAACTGTTTTCGTTGTGTGTCTGCTTCTTTTATAATTCATGTATGCAACAATTTAATTGTTCAAAATGAGTTTCTTGTAACGACTGCTACCAAGATTAATGAGACAAAACTCAAGGAAGAAAAATGCATTAGAACCACATTTCCACAGTAATTTTAATATTTTATATCACAGTAAGTGAGGAAAGCTACATGGATCAAACAATGCCAATGTGTTCAGCCAAAAAGCCAAGTCTTCAAATGGGCCATTTAGACCCAAGTTCTTCTTAATAGTCTCTAACTAGGAGTTTTTTTCTTGGTTTTCTGCTCTCCCTCGGATTAACTCTTTACCACTGCTTCTATTGGTCTTCTTCTCACATGACCAAACCATCTTAGAAAAAAAATTACTATATTTTCTTCATTAAGTGTTATTCCTTCTTGCTCTCTTATAGTAAATTCTTGCATACCCAAAATTATTGTTACACTTTTCAATATTGATGTATTTAGAACATGCATCTACAGAACAATGGCAGCAATAAACAGTAAGAAGATTATTTTCACGCCTTACACATCAATCAAGCCAGGCATGACAACAGCATCTCCATAATCAATTATTTTTTCTTGCTTAGACTTCCCCTGCTTACTATATCCCTCGATGACAGATATTATTTTCCCTTCATTTATCTCCACTGTTAATGGTCCACAAATAAAAGAATTAACTAACACATGTACAAAGTGATAGTGTGGTGAAGTATTTACTTGTGCAATTGGTTCTATTAATGAACTTCGAAACAACAAATGATCAAGAGAAAACATTAAATTTTTATTACATCCGTCTCTAGATATAATATTTTTTAACTAATTCAGATTCTTTAAAGAAGTTGATTAATTTAGTTAATAATATTAAATTTGTTAGTAATTTGTATTATTTTTCAAAATTACCCTTAAAATTATTGGGAATTATCATCTAACTCTTTTCATTTAATTATTTTCTACTTAATTAACTAAAATGTGCTAGTATTCTTTTTCAATCTTTACAAGAGAAAAAAAAATGAATTTTTCTTATTAATTTATAGAATTTATTGTAAAGTAACTAAGCAAACATCTGTTGAAAAAGTCCTGTATCGACTACCTTATTTCTTGGAGTGCAGCTTATATATCTATTGAGCAATTTTATTTAATACCAATTGATTTTAAAATAACTCTAACATGATATCAGAATTCAACTCTGTGCCTTGATCTCGCTTCCGCTCGGGTAGTACTTTTTATCTATCCTTTATTTAGCACGATCTTTAGAGTTTAGAGAATAGAAATATTCATCTTGTTTCTTTTCTCACAACCTCACTTTTCTTTTTATTGTATTACAAGTATCTTTCATTAAAAAAAAAAAAAAAAAAAAAAAAAAAGCAATCCTTTTCTAAACACATTTAGAAAGAAGAAGAAAAAATGCAACAACCTTACTTTACGCGAAAAGCTTTGCATCCTCACGGGACAAAATGAAAGAGAGTTACTCGAACAAAAATATAATGAACAAGGGTTAAAAAGCAAAACCTGAACCAGAAATGATCCCTTGTGGGGTCACAATGCGTTTGCTGGTTATCCAGAAATGACGATGGGGAAGAAGGCTGCACTTATTCCGCGGGAACTGTGGCACAAAATTTCAGTTCTCAGACCATATATAGCAGTTGAAATTTTCATAACAAAAGTTGAGCTAAAGGTTTTTAAAATTTTAAACTGGTTTATAACTTTTGTTGACATAATCATGAGAAAGAAAGAATGAAAGTGAATAGATGGTGGACCTTTACGAGAGGATGCAAATGGGCCCTGTAAGAATCCTGCAAGTAGAAGAATACTACTAAGGAAATGAGGATTGTGAGCAAAGGCAACACCCTCCAAACAAAATGCTCCATTTCTCACCATCACCACAATTGTGCTCTCTCTCCTTTTATAATTTCATTATGGTACCATTGTTAAAGCATATTACAGATGTCAGCTTAGCTTAAGACCAGACGCGTGTCTAAGAATTAATGTTGGAAGGTTGAGGTGACAAATTTCATATTTGAATCCTATTCTAATATTAACTCATTAATTTTATTTTATTCTTCTAATAGTTTTTAAACAATAAATTTGTTGATTAAAGTCTAGTAATTAAATAATTTCAATGTCTTATTTTATAATTATTCATTTAATTGTTATTTTATAATATACTTTATTTCAAATTAAATTTTTTAAAGAATAATTTTTTTCTTAGCAATGATAATAATTACAAGAATTACTAATGATACTATCTTTATTCCTATATAGACCATTCTTTGGCCACCAAAAAATATAGACTATTCTTTTGAGAATTCTTTTTCTCCTTTTTTTTTTATAAAACTCTCCTCAAATTATCATTTTTTATCAAAATATATTTAATTACTTCATAGTTTCTTTAGTCAACAAATAATAAAAACTATAAATTAATAAGAAAATTAATATTTCTCGCCTTTGAAGATGGAAGAAAATAACTAACAGATTAATTAATTAATTAATTACGTGGAAAAGTTGAGATGAAGATTATCATTCTACTCTAATCTTCTATAAATCCTCCAGCTCCTATTTTATAAAGACAGTATTAAATGAAAAATAAGTTAGTGTCTTGAAAATATAAAACTGTTCAGTACTTAAACCTAAAAGAAGTAGATTTGTAGAAGATGAAATAGAAGAAATTAAAATTATTCTATAAATATTACATGCATTAAAAAAAGATTAATTTTAACATAGTTTAATATTTCTAACACGACATTAATATATTTTGTTAGTATTTCTTTGCTAACCTTCAATTTAGGAAAAGAAAGTAAAGATCACTAATATCAAATTGATGTTTATTAGAAGTTAAATTATTTCAAAATTAATACAATATTTTTTAATTCATTCTCTTTTTAAATTTTCAACTATTAGATTCAAATAAAAAAAACTAAAGTAATTTCAAGTTTTAAAATTTATTCAAATAAGCTATGAATAAAAGAAAATAATTTAATTTGATATGTATAAAAACAATCAAAATTAAACGATTTAACCTTTTAATAAGAATTGATTTTAAACTAAATCAAGACCGTGGCAACCACAAGACCTAAAGGCAGCCACCTTAGACTCTGAGTAATTCTTTTTACATATTTAAAAAATAGTATAAATTATTATGTGATAAATTTTATTTTGAGAATTTCTATGATACTCCATCAATTTTTGGAGTTTTGGTAATGTTGATTTTTAATCAATAGTTATTGAGTTAAATTTCCATATTATTATTTTGATAGTTGGTATAAAATATTTACTGTAATTCAAAGAAATTTTCAAATTAGTTATGGTATGAAAAAAATATAAGAATTTAATGTATATGTAATGATAATGTTAAACAGTTTTTCACTTTCAATAAATCACAAATTATGTTGTTTTAATTAAAGAGACTAAAAAGATAACTTTTTGAATTTAAGGGACTAAAAAATGTAAATTTTCATGTGTAGGATTAAAAAAACAAATCTCTTAATTTGAGGAACCAAAAATATAATTAAACCTAATATAATATATTTATAATTAATTAATAAATAACTTTGTTTGCAAAATTATTTATGTTCTTTCAATTATTTAAAATTATTAATAATTGAGAAATAAAAAAATTAAAAATTATTTGGAAACATTATAAAAAATCTTAATAGTATAAACTGAAAAACAAATATTTCTAATAATTGTATATATACATATGATATTTTTGTACAAAGTTTGGGAGGCCATAACCCCCTTAGTCATAACTAAGATCCGTCCTTGATCCTACAGGTGTTTGCACAGTCAGGACAACATTTTGGGGTTTGGAGAGAAAGAGAAAAAAGACAATTTGGTATATTTGTTGTAAAAATTCCAATCTTAGTGGAAGACTTCGAATGAAATGGCACAAATGTATATTCAGATTAGAGTTGTGATGTTAAAAGGTTCCTTCATTTAACAAATCTAATATGTCAATTAAACAGATTGAAATATATAATAAATTTATTACTAAATATCAAAATAATGACATGATAATGTAATAACTATTGGTTAAAAGAATTGCATACCAAAATCCTCAAAATATGTGAGGGTACCATTTTTATTATATTATTTATAGTTAAATTTACAAAAATATTTTGATGATAGATGAAATTACTCATACAAAAATTAAAACAATTTATTCTCTGTTAGATGACATCAAATCAAAAACAGGATTACATGATATTAGGGGACATCATATCAATTTGGGATCTGTTAGTTTGATATGTTTTATCTAAGTTGAATCAATACTCAAATAAAAAATAATCAAATTTTATTAATTTATTTTAGTTAAAATCAAATGTATAATTTTTTTAAGCCTATCACTTTATACTATTGGTCTAAACAAAAGAACAAAGCCTTGTGAAGAATAATAAAAGAGAAAAGAAATCCACATACATTCCATTCTTTATCAGTGAATTCCACGTTCTTAATCAATGTCAGCAACAGTACGATGTGGTGCACGTGGACCACATGCATGGCTGGCTTTCGTGTTTCATTTTCACAGAGGAGTGCTCGTAAATACCACCCTTCCAAAAGTAAAAGAAAAAGGATGATCTATTCTTTTTTCTTACTATTTTTTCACTGTACATGATTGAGTTTTTTTTTTTTTCTTCTAATTTAGAATATTTAAAAGAATTATTGATCTTTAACTTTTCGAGATGCCCTTGGTCAGTGTTTTTCTTTGTGTGTAGCATATTTCAATTCAACAGCTACTTGTACAAAAACAAATATTTCAATTGGAACTTGACGAGTAAATCCTCTTACGTGTCTTGTTTTTTTTTTGCTACACCGAGAGTTACTTCACATGTTGTTGTTTGACGTAAGATAGATAGTAGATTTGTTTATCTTTTGTTGAATTTTTTCATAATTTGGTAAATAAATTTGATAAACTAGTAATTCTTTTTACGTATTTTATATTTTAGAGTAATGATACAAATTATTTTTTATTTTAAATATTTTATTAACATTTTTTATTTTTTTCCTTTTATCACATTATAAATCTTATATATATATATATATATATATATATATATATATATATATATATATATATATATATATATATATATATATATTCTCTCTAAATATTGAATAACACATTGAGTGTGAATAAAATATTTTCCTATTTATTACAATAAATTAAACTTTGCTATTTTCTCTTCTGCACTATCTTGTCATGTGCAGGGACAGAGTCATGAAATGAGAGGTCAAGTATGAAAAATTAATTCATTTAATAAATATATACTTATCAAATTTTATACAAATATTTAAAATATTAATTACAACAATAATCTATCACATTATTTATTTTACATGTCCAAAATAATCTATAAATTGAATTTACAATGAAATTTTTAGCGATATATTTTGCTTTCAAAATGAATATTTTTCAGTAATATATGTTTCAGTAGGAAACACTATTTCGAAACAAAAAGGTTCAAAATAAAATTGATTTCATATCAGCCATAAAAAAAAAAAAAAAAAAAAACTAAACCTACACAACACGATAAGATTGTTTGATGTTGCTTGTCATCTTTTATCTAATCTGGTGGCTAGTTTAATTTTATTTCTGTTTTTCTGTCTCCCATGTACTGGAAAGAAGAAGAATCTACTTGCAAGAATTCGAATGGACGAGAGGTTTCGGTTTCTTTTTTTTCTTCTATTTATATTCCCTTACAAATTGATCAGGATTATGTCAACATGATGTTTCTTAGTTAGGAAACATGCATATTCTTTTCATGAAATGGTATGCGAAGAGGGGGACTTGAGAATTTGTACAATTGTAACCTACATACGCATTCAAGAAAAGAACAACATTATGTCATTGTCCAAACATTCAAACGATAATAATACATTTGGTAATGCACTAGTCTATGAGAAGGAGAATGCTAGGTCAGTGGTCGATGCCAGCATCTACTTCCATCTCTTATTTAGGTCCCAACGTAACTAGCATCTGAAAGAAACCTGTCTACAACATGAATAAGGATCATGATAAGCATATCATGAATTCATAGAGAACCAAATGAAATTGAGATGAGCTTGGAAAGTTATGGGGATCACCAGTATTTAACTAACTCATTTGGCTAGTATTTGAACACCACACGGTGCAGGAGCATGCTTCCCATCCTTAAACACAAGGTTTCCTCTAACAAAAGTCTCCAAAACTTTTCCAGATAACCTTCTTCCCATGTAAGCAGAGAGCTCCTAAATTACCAAAAGGTCATTCTTTTACATATGGAATTCAAAAAAACAGCCAAATATATTTTCTTCATAACATGAAAAATTATGTGATACTAACAGCATTTATTAGCAAAGTGGAAAACAATGGATCTTTATGAAACGGGGAAAAATCTTATTTTTTTATTTTTTTAATGGTTTCTCCTAAGAGAAAAGGAATCGGCAAAATAAATACAAATAAATGATATGGTTTAGAATGAGAGGAACTTTTTTTCTATTTTTTGTATAGGAGTAGTGAGAGGAACAATTTGGTTCCTCTAGAATCTATTTTTCTCAACTGCATGCAATTTGTCAAACAAGAAAACTTTAGCAAGAAGCCACCATATAACAGTTTGAAATGGTTTTAAGTTTAACTTATAATTAAGAACAAAGAAAGTCATTGACATAATGAGTTTAATAACAGGGTAAACATACAGAATGTTTGATGAAAACAGGATAATCATCATCCAGGTCAAACTCCAGCTCTGGTTGCCAAACTACAATATCTGCATGGTTTCCAACTGCAATGGCCCCCTAAAGCATAAATGGATATTTAGTTAGACTTGACTGAAATTATTTTCTAAGAAGCATACACATTGACAATCTGACGACTAGATATTCAAGTGTCTTATCACAGTCTTCTCAAGGAAAAAAAACATTTACGCAACCAAATCATATAGATAATATTTCTTTTATTTTTATTTTTCAGTTACTTGCTTCAAAAGAATAATGCTAATCAGATTGCAATATTTTTTAATAGTATATACAGAATCAAGGGAATAATACTAAATTATTAATTATACAATACTAAGTCAGAGGCAAAGAAGGAAACACCTTTGATTCTAACCCCGCCAATGTTGCAGGTTTCTTGCTCCACAATAACGACAATTGTTCCAGAGTTAGTCCATATTTCTTACCATATGACCACGTCACTGGAAGATTAAACTACAAACTCCCAATAGAACATCAGTTAGTCCTCAGACTAATTATAGCATCCACAGTTGCAATATTAAACATATCCAATTCAACTGAAAGTCTGAAACAAGGAAACTAGCTCATGGCTTTCTGATTAAAATATTGCATAAATCAATCATCATGGTCCTTAAGGATGACTGCATTTGGGTATATAATTGCCTTTGAAAGCTATGGTTTTAGGGTGCATTTGGGTAAACAAATTAATCTCTTATCACGTGAAGGTTTATTTATATCATAAACTTATCATAAAACTAAATCAAATAAGCTAAAAAGAGCTTATTTTGATAAGCTACACCCAGAAGGGTATTGAAATGAGCTGAGAAGAACTTCAAGAAGTCTTCCAAAAGGAAGTGTTCATAAGCTCAAACAAGCTTCCCATAAGCTCTTCCAAATGCTCCCTAATTGTCATTTAGTGGAATCCCAACAATATTTTATATCACTAGAACGAAAACTACAACAATAATTACAAATAAGAAAACTACAATGGATATACTCACCAGATATTTGTATTCTCAATATGGTCGTGATGAAGTATTCATTCAACAATCAACTTATAGATTGATAATTGATTTCAAATAGGTTTATATTATTGCAGTAAGAAAAATTGTTTAATTTCACTGCATGAAAAATCACTAACCTGCAAAGAAGATATGCCCCCCCAAGCCTTTAAGAAGTCACCTTCCTCCATAAGCTTGAGTTCAGGAACAGTTGGTGAATGATCAGAACTTAATAGGTCAATGTGTCCCTCCTGAAATGAAGAATAAAATAAGTAAAAACTGATGAGCTCATAAATAATTGAAGACAATAATGGGGACATCACTAGTGGGCAGGGAACGCTTAAAATGAGTATTTGGGAGAGAAAGCGTACTAATACAGCCCCCCATAATTTTTCTCTGTTATAAGCATCACGAATGGGCGGGGAACACTTAAAACGAGTATCTCCATTTGGTATCTCTTCAGATGAGAAAGCTAAGTAATGGGGACAAGTCTCAACACTTATGCTGTCACCACGACTTTTTGCTTCCTGAACAGTATAAATTTATAGCATTAGCACTCATATCAATTGGTGAATTCCATATTTAATTTTTACCAGGCAACTCAATGCACAAAACACCTTAATCAGATCCAAGGAAGCACTTGAATCAGACAAGTGAACAATGTGAACATGAGCTCCTTCTAAAGGACCACCTTTTCTTGTGTCCTTCGTAACACCTACAAGTTGTTTAATGGCTGCCTCCTCCCTGGAAAAGTAAAGACGAGCTTCAATAATTTTTTCTGGAAATTTAATGAGCATTCTGCCAATTAAGATACATGATATTGTGCTCATCTAAGATTTCAAATAGATTGCAATCATAGATAAACATACTGGACTGATATTTCATATTGCTAGGTTCTCTTAAAATATTCAATAACATCTTTACAGTCATGTCTTCCTAACCACTTCTTATTATACAAAAAGTACAATGCTCTAGAACATGGGTACTTTCATCTTCTCAACACCCTCAGTCACAGACTCACAGCCTTCACCTTATTGAGGATCAACTTTCAACTCAATTAGGAGCCCCACACCTTTGCCTCAAAGAAGAGAACTAATTACCAATTCGAACCAAAGCCTTTGGTGAGTTAATTCATCTGTAAAAACTTACGATATGTTTAAGCAATAGTCTAACCAATTTTATGTCTTGACAAGCCAGAAGGAACAAGCATAACAAATTATTTATCTGGAATAAATTTATGTCTTAATGGCATGTTTATTTATTCAGAAATTTTAGACTTAAAATGTCTTACCATGAAGGTGGCCTGGCATTGAGATAGGTCAAGTAAGCACGTGGATCAAGGTTATCCTCATTAAGCTCCAAATGGTTTTCAAAATCTTGTTGAACCTCAGCATGCACAACTATCGGCCTTTTATATTTTGCTAACACAGGCAATCCCGCCTGACAAATTGTAAAACAATTGAACAAGGCCAGAAAGGAAAGCTACTCCTTAGTGTAAAACATTACCCTGGCAAATCTTTTGAGTGAAAAGTAATGCTAGCAAACCAAAGTACATAAAGCAAAGCTACAATCTCATGCCATGTTGTAATGTAATCAGAATTGGGTATGCAAAGAAATATAAAGAAGTACAATGAACTGATAAAAAAAACTTCTCAGCTATAACTTCACATAGTTTGGAAGGAATGTACCTTGATATGGTCAATAGTAGTCATAGGGAAGTCATTTATTCCTGAAGGACACATAAAAGACTACAAATGCAAAGGGAAAAAAAAAGAGTCAAACCATAAGGCAACAGATATTATCCTACAGATATATGATGGCTTGCATTGTGAAGAGACAACTCAAGTCAAGACATATTTTGAAGAAATCATGTCTAATTCCAAGATGATGAGATGATAAATGAACACAGAAATTCAGGAAGATAGGGTCAAACCACTTAAAAGATATATACTAACAAGAGACAGAGCCTGGAAATGTCCAGTATCCATATACATATATTCTCAAAACTAAAGCAAATAAAATTAATGCTAGATGAAGAATCTAATGTAATAATAAACTTCTTTAAAAAAGTTGAATCATGAAGTTGACCCCACTTAATATGTCCTTGACCTCAAAGCAAAGTTTTCAAATGTTTACCTTCATACCAAGAACACCAGCACTTAAGAGCCCCTCAAGAATACTTGTATTAAGTGCATTTTCAGGGATTAGGCCTCCCCAAAATCCTGTATAAGATTACAAAAAATATCTCAGTAACTCAATTAACTGTATGCTAAGGAAGAGTTTGTTGGTCATACCAACATCAACATAGATTTTATCCTCTGCAGCATCAAGCTGGAAACAAGTGAAAAATTATGTCAAAAATTGCATGGAAAAACTTAAATGATGGATGTCAGAAGGAACTCCTAATATCTCTTTGAAATGAAAAGATTCATCACAAGAGAATGGATATTATTTAAACGCACATACAGAATCAATCACTAATACCTTAAGTTTTAGTTTTTCCTTTGACACGGTTGTAGGATAATTGTTCAGAGGCATGTCAACCACTGTGGTTACGCCACCTGTTGAAAGTGTTGGAACAGATCTATTTAATGTGCATATAAACCAAACTAAATAAGTTATGATATTGACAGCAGTTGACATAGACAGGAAAGCTATCAATAAAAGAGAGAGAAAAATGATACAAGTTATCCACTATGTATCATCTGATGTCATAACAAGTTATTGTTTTCTTTGATCTAAGCTTGAAATCTAGATGCACTTAAGAAGCATGGGAAAAATTATCAGGATTTTCCCTGAAATATCCAATAAAGTTCCAAGGTGTACTACTAATGAAGAAAATATATAGATTAATAGAAGAACATCTGCATACCAGCAGCAGCAGCTCTGGTACCAGTATCAAATCCTTCCCACTCAGTTCTTCCTGGCTCATCAAGATGTACGTGCCTACCAAAGTAAGTAGTTCAAATAATTAGAGGCACGATGAAACACAAAAATCACGTTTAGACATAAAATGAACCAGCTGGAGTTGATAATCAACTCTTCTTCTAGTCTACCATGCCTAAAGTCCAATAAATTCTTGCATACCCAAAGCTATTATTACACTATTCAATATTGATGTATTTAGAATATGCATCTACACAACAGTGTCAAAAATAAACAATAAAAAGATGATTTTCACATCTTACACATCAATCAAGCCAGGCATGATAACAGCATCTCCATAATCAATTACTTCTTCTTGCTTAGGCTTCCCCTGGTTAGCATGTCCCTCGACAACAGATATTATTTTCCCATCATTTATCTCCACTGTTAACGGTCCACAAATAAAAACAATTAACTTGTGTACATTGTGATAGCCTGGTGAAAGTTGTACATGTACAATTGAAACAACAAATGATCAAGAGAAAATGTGTTTTTCACTAATGAATTGATGCTAGTGCCACTCAAGTGAGTCCTAACTCCTAAGACCTTACTTTACACCAAAACCTTCACAACCTCACGGAACAAAATGAATAGAGGAAAACAAAAATATAATAATCAAGGGTTAAAAAAGTAAAACCTGAACCAGAAATGATCCCTTGTGGGGTCACAATGCGTTTGCTGGATATCCAGAAGTGGCGATGGGGAAGAAGGCTGCACTTATCCCGTGGTAACTGTAGCACGAAAAGTCAACAATATTTAACCCTCATTACATAACGCCCCAAACCCACACACACTCTTCAATTCTCAGACCACGGCAGTTGAAATTGTCATAACAAAAATTCCAATTTTTCAAGTAAAAAATCCAGTGACTATTGTGGCAAAAAGCAAGAAATTCTTGAGCACAACTTTGAAATCAAAGTTGAGCTAAAAGGTTACTGATTTTTAACTTTTGCCGGTGATGCAGGCATAATCATGAATCAAAAAGCACGAGAAAGAACCAAAGTGAATAGAAAGTGAACCTTTATGAGAGCATAAAACTGTGCTGTGTAAGAATCCTGCAAGTAGAAGAACACTCCAAAGGAGACAAGGATTGTTAGCAAAGGCAACACCCTCCACAACAGCTGATCCATCTCCCACTCTCACTATTATGCTCTCTCTTCTTTATGAATTTATGCTATGATTATTACAAGGCACTCTCTTCTCCTCTCTGTTAGATGACACTGAAAACTAAGGGGTTACTCACATACATGATTTTAACTTCTATGGTATATCATATCTTCCTCAAGAAAAAGGTACTGTATATCATATCAACTTCAGATTTGCTAGCAGATGATGAATTATCTGAGTTAAATCAATACTTTAATAATAAAAAAACAATCATGTTTTAATGATATTTTTTTGAGTTTTTTTCTATAAATACACCTTCTTTTTCCTAATTTTTTCTTAATCTATACTCTTTTGTAATTTAATTTTTAATATATACTACTTTAACTTTTTCTCTTTTTTATTTTTTTAATTTAAAATATTATAAAATAAAAATATTATATTATATAATTTTTAATTAGTTTCAAAATTACTTATTTATTAAATTAAATTTTATAATTTTGTTTCTTTTTTTTAAAGAAAAAATATACCGATAAAAAGAAATAAAATTGGATAAAATTAGAGTACAATTTTGTAGTTATTTTGTATGTATTTTTGTAGTTAAATTTATGTACTGTTAATATTTTTTTGTTATGTTCGTTAATTAAAAAAAATAAGAGAATTAGTTAGTAACATTAAAATAAACCATAAAACATAATAAAAAAATAATTGATACATATATCTTATACAATAAACATAAAAATTCAAAGACATTGTTTTAATGTTTGATTTCACTTTTTTCTAAGTTTTATTTAACTTATTAGTCTATTTAAACATTTTTTTTCAAATATATTTATTTTATTTATGATATATGATTAATATCTTATTAAGATTAATTTTTTATTGCATATAAATAAATAAATAGATCCATTTATCAAATTTAATAGGCTTTTTTTATAAGTCCAAGCTTAACTTATTTAATGAATAGGTTTCTTAACTTATTTAAAGTCTGATAAAACTTTAAATAAATCAATCATAGATTTATATCAATAATTCGACTTATTTTTATCTCTAAATTCATAATTATTAACTATAGTATTTCAAAAATGTTATTCCATGAATTAATACATAAAAATCTTATTAAAAATTATAATAAAAATATATTAAAATTGTTAAATGCTACTATTTTTTCTGTATTTATATCTTAATCACTGTCTTGATTAGCATTCTCTTTTATTTTTATTTTTTTTTGCACGCAGTTTAATTTTCAGTTTTTTTTCACATTCACTGCTACCGTTTGGAGACATCCAATAATTAAATTGGCAGAATAAAACAGCGGTTAATAAATTTACCAGAAAAATAAGCATTAATAAAGGAATAATATCTCCTTAGTGAATATCTATATGCGTACCTTAAATACTTGGACTTGACCTTTGCCCACATACTGTTGATAGAGACCAGAATTCCTGCAGTCTGCATGCCCTGCATTGATTGTAAAATAAAATTAAGCTTATATTTGATTTTGATGGTCCTGCTAATCAATGTCATTCATTAGATTAGTAATTAAATTTTCTTATTAAATATTTTGTATTGAAAATTATGAGAAAGTGTGTTGTTATTCTTTTTGCTGATAAAAAAACACCACTTTTGATTTCTTAATCAATATACTTCCTCCATGCCTTTTTATAAGACATTTCTGGAAGAAAAAAAGTATTCTAAATTAATTATATTTTACAAAACTATTAAGTCATTAAATATTTTATTTAATGGAATACTCTTAGCAAGAGTAGTTGTTATTGTATAATAAATAAAAAATATAATTAATTAGTAACAATATATTTTATGAAATTTAAAATATTAATTATATTTATTGATATGTGTATTAAAACTTATATAAAACAGAATGGAATGAGTACCTTATAGAGTTCCTGACACTGGTTAGCACTTAACATTTTTCATATTTTTTTACTACCCATGACTTTATATATAAAATGTAAATACATAATTATTAATACTAATAAAAAAATTCAATTGATTAATTTTAATTAATAATATTAAAAATTTATATTTCATTCTAATATATATATATATAGAATTAAATGGTTTAAGTATTTGTCATATTCAATGATACTATTCGTATAGTTGTCTTATTTAGGGATATTTAAAAAAAATAATGAATATGATTTATATTATTAATAGTTTTTCAACAAATTCATCCACCTTTGTAAAAAAAAAAACTGAGTAGATGTTATCTCATTGATAAATTAAGGATCTAAAATAAAGTTAGTAATTTATATATTTAAAAATAAACTTATATTTATTATAATTGTGACAAAAAAAATAAAATCTTTTCATTTCCTTTTTTCATATTTCCCCTGCAAATCTAGACAAAGCAGCATATATAGAAAATTAATGGATATTTCATTGTGTTACCAAAAAACAAAGTAAGTTAATGGATGGCAATGATCCATTGTATGCCTCACACATGTTTCAGGTGCTTTCTTTTGCATCTCACCCTACAGTCTAAAGATTTATTGTCAAAACGAAGTCCGTACATACTTTGCTGTAAGCAAAAACGTTGGTACGACTAACTTCTCTTTAAAAGTGTAAGAAATCATTTTTTAACTAATCCAGAGATAAATTAAAAAAAGAAATAAACATGATAAAAATTACGTGAAAAATAAATTCAATGAGGAATAAAAAAAAATTAAAAAAGCTATGATAATCTTGTAAGAATAGATTTGTATACAGTCGTTGTTACTCATTACTCATATAATGTTTTAACGTATTTTGTTTACCGCATTTTCCCCTCAATCAAGGGCTTTTTGTTTAAGAATTTCTATTGTTGCAAACACGTTTGAATTTTTTTCATAATGATTAGATAGGTTATTAAGTTTGAAAAAACAAAATATAGAAATATTTTAGTAAGAACTATTTAATTATTTAAATTAATCTAATGAAATTTTATCGATCCACAAATTGGAATATGAGCAATGAAATGAAATTTAGGTACTTTCTAGTTCCCATCCTTCATGAAGTCGGAGATGGAAGAGAGAGGAAGGTGCCGTTATAAATTAGTACTACTAGTGACTGATAAATTACCTTAAGGCTATGGGAGTGGTATCATATGACATTAACTTTTCATTAATCACGTTATTTTCTTTTTGAACTGCTTCATTAATCACGTTATTAATTATTGATAAAAATTCATTGATGATAGGAATTAAATATGGATGCTTTCGATTAGGGAGTGTTTGGAACAACGTTCAAGAATCGCGTATTAATTTAAAATCACGTAAAAAGCAAGACAAATTCATAGAAGTAGATGTAGATTGATTCATGTAGAAGTAGATTTATATAGACAAATGCTAAGAGAGGGATTGATTGTTTATGTAAAATGTAAAAAATGAATACGGAAATTACAGAAGCTTAAAGACTCAAGTAAATGTGGCACTAGATAAATTACAGTAATGAACAACAGAAACTTTATCGGTGATTTGGCAAAATTGCCCAACAGCAGTGTAGAAACATTATCACGGTTAGGGTATTCACCTTGAAAATTCTTTTTCCAAAATTGTAAGAAAAAAAAAGGGTAATAAAATATTAGTGTTGCTGCCCAGGATCGAACTGGGGACCTTTAGTGTGTAAGACTAACGTGATAACCACTACACCACAGCAACTTATTTATTAATGGGTCGAATAACATAAGTTAAATATATCTACAAAATAGAACTGAACCTCTATCAAGCTAAATAATTTCGTTTAAGTATCTTACCTACTTCATCAATCATCGTTTTTGGAAGCTAAAGATTATTGAACAATAATTCCTCTGCGCTTTGGTGTCTATGATGGCAACTACAACAGCTTGACTAAGGTCGTTGCTCAAAATCTTAGGTTGCTTTTTTGACAGAATAACAGATCTACGTCTTATGTTTACAAATCTAGTTTGTAGTATATTTCTTTTGTTCGTATGACGAGTTTACAATTTGGTTTTTGATATTATCTTGGGTTGCCAATAATACTCGGCTTTCTGGACTTGCCTAAGAATCCAACATGAAAATTAATTGCATGAAGGACTTTATTAAGTCAAACTTCAATATCTTTATATCTGTAAATGGATAAGAATAGCAGTCAATTTATTTCTTGCAACTTAGCTCTGTTGACCCAAAAAACCTTAGCTCATTAATCTTAAATCGTAAAAGAAACACTTACAAAATTGCTATAACGTTGTCCTAATGTGACTAGTTCATAGGCCCAACCGCTCAAGTATATAGACTAAAATAGTGATGATTATATTCCGTTTAGTCTCCCATTCCTTAAGTAACATGCTCAGCCACTCAACAAGCCGTTGCATTTTGTAGGTATTTTATGAACCATGAACATTTTTTAGCATGTGTGTCCGAGAGAGATAGGGGGGAGGGAGAACATGTATGCATTTGAATTGAAGGAGGAAGCCCCAAAACCAAGATATTTTATACAAAATGTTGGCTAATGAACAAATGACTTGCTATTTGGGTCAAAAACTACATTCCATTCTTCACTTGCACAAAAATTATCAAAGTAGGAGACATCACAAGAGGGAAAGGTGGGGATGAATGATGTGTATGGGAACATCTATTCGGCTTTACTGGATTTTCTCTTCATTCGGCTAAAAGGTCCAACTGTTCGATCCATAATGTACATGTAAATGATCTGGCTCCAAGATCTGTAGGACGCTAAATTATCATAAAACTCTGGAGCAATCTCCTTCACCTTGTGAAGCTTGTTTCCAGGAATTCTTGGGAAATCATGGTGTTCATTATGGTATCCCACATGCCAAGTGAGATAATTCAGAGGTCCATAGTAAGAATAAGTCTCCTGGTCAGGATTGAACACATAATGCTCGGAAATGAAGTGACCAGCCATTGGATGCATCCCACCACCAACAAAAGTGGAAAGTATCAAATAGGCAAGGGCTTTCCAGCCAAAAAAGTAAACCATTGACACATCAAGTGCTATCTGAACAGAGAAGTTGATGAATTCCCAAATGCCAGGAGGCTTTGGCTTAAGAAAGAGAGGTCTAAGTGCATAAAAAAAGAGCTGTAAAAAGACCCAAATGGTTTTTGCAATAATATTTTTCACAAGACGGACTTCAGTGAGGCTAGGGACATCCATATCAATGCCATCTACACCTTGGAAGCGGTGGTGCTCCAAGTGATACTTTTGGAAGGTAACAGACATGGGCACACCTATAGGGAGGTTAGCAAAAATCCCCAACCAACGGTTGTAGACTGGGGTTGAGAAGGCCAGGTTGTGACTCAACTCGTGGATAGCCAAAAAGAGATTGTGGTTGAGAAAAGAACCAAAAAAGTATGCTACTAAAAATATCTTCAGCCAGCCAGCATCATGAAGTAAAGCACCCGTACCAAGCTGAAGCAGAACAACTCCACTAATCTGCAACAACACAAATTTCAAACACTAAATTAACACACACCCTGCCCAGAGTAGTAGAAACTTATCCATCCAACTAAAATCCATTTCAAATGCATATCATAATCTAATATCTAATATAATGTACATATCTTTGAAGAAATACCACTTAATAATAAAACAATAACGAACACATAACCATGCACTAGCAGTTTAAAAGGTTTTTACATTGTGATCCAATCATAAATGGTTGTATATGATAGGTTTGTTGACTTTTACATTAACTATCTTACAAGTCATACACTCAAGCCTATCATGATTTCAGATTAATCGACAGTCTAAATTTACACTGCATAGATATCAACTTCATCATTGCTTTTTTTTTTTTTTTTGAAACTTGAAAGATTTGTGCAACTTGAATTTTCTCAAGAGATCTAAGTGGTATATATATTCATGTAATTACTGCATCAATGAAGATTCATCTTCAGCAGCGGCTCAGTTTCAAATACACACATTGTCAAACCAATTGAAGAAAAGTTAGCATCCACTAGAAAAAAGTGAAATAACAAAGAGGTGTGTAAATTGCCAGCCACACAGACAATGCAAAGAATAAAAAAGACAAGCAGAACATGAAATTGGGAAAAATAAAGCAAACACTTGATAATAAGAATATTTCAGAATAAGAATGACAACAACCAAAAACCCAAAACCACAGGCAACATCAACATAGAAGAAATGGGAAGGAACCCAGAAAAGAAAAGAAAAAAAGAGAGTGATTTAAAAGGAAAACGGGGGAAAGGTGAAACCTTGAAGAAAGCAGAGTGGTCGGGGCCAAAGAGTTGTTTGATTTGAGGGTATTTGGAGAGGATCTGACGACGTCGTGTGGCATGGGGTTCGTCTGTGTAGGACCAGAAGAAGCCCCCGGCTACTGCGACCCCTTCTCGATCTTCTCCTCTACCCATCTCTTCTTCTCTCACATCACAAACTTGATGGAAGAACAATGTATTTTATTTATACAGAGGAATGAGAACGAGATTGGAAAGTGCCTAAAAATAGAGAGAGGACATAATTACAGCCCCACTCAATCTATTTGGTCACAATTTGTTTGCCCCGACATTACAGGCTGGAAATTTACAGGACTACCCTGGATGGATCTAGCGGACTAAACAAATCTGTTTTTTTGTTTTCTTATTAACCTTTTGTAATCTTGTGGGCTATTAGATGCTTTCCTTTTTTAAATATTGTTATTTTTAGTAGCTTATTTATGCCAGATATATATCTTTTTTAAGCCCCTCTTCATCACCCTTCCACAACGGCTACATTTATCATAAAATATTTTGATTTAATTACGCCTTTGGTCAATATAGTTGTCATTTGTTTCTCTGTCTTGCTAGTTTAAAACATCTCAATTTGATATTTATGATTATCATTTTTTTTATTCTTTTAGTCCTCACATTTAATATCGTCTACCATTTGAGATAAACGTTGTGTAGCTCATCATTGTAGAAGTGACACACCTGTTTCGAAGATGACATTTTCAAGGTGAGAAAAGCTTGCATTTAGTTTAAAATTTTTTTTAAAAAAAAAACCTAGAATGGATCTTTCTCAGCAACTCACAAACAACATTGGAGGTGTGATTTGTGGTGGCAGTTTGCATCTGTAGAAGCTTTGGTGATGAAGAATAATTGCATCCATTTCAAATCATGGACTAACAACGAAGACTAAACCAGTCAAAAATATTACAATTATAAAGATCAAAATAAAATTTTCAACTATAGAACCTAAAAAGAAGAAGAAAAAAAAGTCACAATTATACATACCAAGGTAATTAAATCGTAAATGTACAACGCATCTAAAATAAAATACATACATTTGCTTACTTCAGATATCATTTTATCACATCTATGTTTGCTGAAACTCTTTTTTTATTAATATTATTAATACAACTCACCATGATTTTTAATTTTAATACATTTCAATGTACTGAATAATTGTCAATAATTTTTTTCTTAATACAATGATTATTAAGACTTTTAATTTCAATGTCTTTCTTAAGAAAAAAAATTCTTACTTGAGACTAGGAGTGATAAAGAAAAACACTATCTGACTTACTCGGAGAAACTACTATGAAAATAAGTTTTTCAGTGAGGTAAATTCAAGTTTTGGGTTGAATACAACAGCAACAACAACAACAACGCCTTATCCCACTAGGTGGGGTTGGCTACATGGATCAACTTCCGCCATAATGTTCTATCATGTACCATACTTCTATCCAAATCATTAAGTTCAAGATCCTTCTTGATAACCTCTCTTATAGTCTTTTTGGGTCTTCCTCGAATTGTTTGCCTTCTCTCCATCTGGTCTACTCTACTCTCCTCACTACAGAGTCTACCAGTCTTCTCTCTACATGTTTTATCCTGTCGAGTCTTACCACACATCCACCGCAACATCCTCATCTCCGCTACACCTACTTTAGTCTCATGTTGGCTCTTGACCGCCCAACATTCTGTTCCGTACAAAATCGCCGGTCTTACCGCAGTCCGATAAAACTTTTCCTTTAGCTTGATCGGTACCTTTGCATCACATAACACTCCCGATGCTTTTCTCCATTTCATCCATCCTGCTTGAATGCGATGATTCACATCCCCTTCAATTTCTCCATCATCCTGTATTACAGACCCAAGATATTTAAACCGTGTGACTTGAGGAATAATATGGTCTCCTATTTTCACCTATGAGTGTTGAATAAAGTAAAAAAAAAAAAGTTAGGTGCGGGTACTGGGCGAGTGCACGCTGAAGAAATTTGCAAAAACTGATCCAACCGAATGAGCACTGAATTTAGACTTATAGTCATATAAAAATGCTTCTCTCTAAAATAAAAACATGTAACATTAATCACATTAGGCAGTTCCATGTCAACGTTAGTCCTTATTTGGATCATCTACAGTCCGTACATATATCTCATTTTCTTGTAAAACAAAAGTTGCAAAACTAATGTGGGCCCCTGGGTGAATGAATAATTACACCACCGTACAGATGCAGTTATGATCTTTTTCCACATTGGTACGGGCGTGAAGTTGGCAATTGATATCCCATCAAATGCATTCCATAATGTAATACTCTTCTATTAGTTTAGAGAGGGTATTTCTAAACTCAAGAGATTCGCATTTTTTAACAATAGAGGCACAGAATATGCAAAACTCTTCTTAATAAGTAATTCAATCTGTACAGGATATACAAATGACCTACATACAATTTACCATCTCAACTTCACCACCAACCCACAGTAAACACAGGGCTGGATACTTCTGGAAGACGTGGGAAGCAACAATACAACTCTATATAAACTAAATTTACCAAATTGCATTCGGAGTTTACGTTACTAAATAGAAAGGAACCACCCCTCCAAGACCACACACCAGACAGTAAAATCTGTCTGTTGCAACCACTCATCTTAGGTGAGAGTCATATGTGTCAAAGAGAAAGTCTGGAATGACCAAAGGCAACTTATCTATGTACATGAAAAGCCTTCTAAGATTCTCCCTTGTCACTGTTGCCATGTCTACTACATCCCTATTGTCAGTGAACACCCAGAGATCACCCGAGTTTACTCTCTTAAGATTGTCGCGGCAAAAAGGGCATGATTGTGATCTTGTCCTCCTGCAAAACATAGCAAATTACATGAAGCTTTCAATTAAACAAGTAGAGAACACTCAAGCATGCACTGGTAGGTATAATGACGTAACAACTAAAATTTCATATGCTGAGATATGGGGCAGGGAATAAATAGAAGATTGAAGTGCATGCTTAGTCATCCTAAACAGACAGTTCACTTCAAACCACTTCAATAATTATGTAAACTAATAATCAAAGTCCAAAGAACAATAGTTGGCTTCATAATCAAATCTATACAGTATACTTCTCATCCAATTCTAATTAAACCATTAAATTCCAATATAAGCATTAACCTTTAAATAAGCCCCAAGGGAAATGTGTATGCTTGACAAGCTCACAGAAACCAGTGTGTTAGTTTATCCATAATTACTTTAAGCCTAATTCTCAGAAGTAAAAAATTATATTATAAATTGTTTCTTTCCACTCTGTTCAGCTGAGATCTCTAATAAATATAATCAGATCAACAAAATAGCAACACAGTTTTCTTTTCTAATCACTACAATATCATGACAGTACATGATAAAAAGTTATTTCATCTCACCAAGTTAAGAAGAGTTTTTATGTTAGGAGTTAGGAGAGAAGGAAGGGAGAGTTAGTTAAGACAGATAGGATAGTAGTTAGTTAGTTTGTTAATAGAGAAATGAGTTGTGAAAGGACAAATCCTTGGGGGAGAAGGAGAATTCTTTCTCCTATTTTCTGTTCAATTTCATTCAATGGTGGAGAACCCAAAGCCCCAGTCCCATCCTTGATGGTATTGAATCCACACATTGAAAAGGCTTAATATGCCACCAATGCAAAACGATAACAAAAGGCCATTAAAGTAGCTAGATAATTGTCTTGCTTCTTTGAAATTAAAACACAAGCAGATTCAACAGATTACAGTTTATGCTATTCAGTTCTAACTACAAGCCATGAAATTAAAAGAACCAAATAAAAAGCATTTTCCCAGAGAAACAGAAAGAATCAAGAAGTAGAAGAAACAACCCAACAACTTCATACTTCTTAACATGAACAATTCATGGTCATAAATAAATAAGGAAATGTCGGCATCAGTGAGAGAACGTACCATTCGTGATAACATTTCAGGCACATGACATGGTTGCAGTCGGGCAACACAATCTTACTATTCATCTCCATGCATATTCCACATTCTTCTTCTCTTTCAATGTCTATGTCTGAAGGTTGTCTGTGCTCCTCATCATCTCTCTTGCGATACCTCTCCATGCATACAGCCTTCTGTTTTGTATCCTCTGTATCTGTTACACCTTTTTGCAGTTGCAATAAAGAGGGATATATGACCGCTGATCAATGCAGAAATTCATTACATCAGCAATTCATATAGACTAAAATGCAAGCAAATGTGCTAATTATTAGATTAAAACAATACAGGATGTTATACCATAGAATTCCCTGATACTTGCTTTTCTTTCATGGGTAGACATGGTAGTTGTCCCATCCGCATACACCTGCAGCATGAGGAAAATTTGTCATTTGTGACTTTGACCGAATTTCCCAGTTTAATATGAACATTAAAAAACCAAAACACCTTAGACCTTACCTTGTATATTAGGATTCTTAACAGTCCAAGGGCTCCGGCAAGATTGCAGTCTGTCCATTGCACCAAAAAGAGAAACAGGTGTGCTGCTGGACTATATGACATTCTCATCTGAAGGCACGCACCATCATATTCCCTTGGAAAATCTGACGCCCTAAACATCCAATTGTAATATGAAGCGATAAATATAAGCAAGAAGATTAGCATGAGACAAGGAAGAAAAGGCAACCTTCCAAAGCACACCATTCAGAACTCAAATCTGTTATCTGTAGCTTCTCTAGAAAAATTTCACTAAAGGCTCATCATAAACACAATAAACTTCAAAATACTAAACCAAAAAAGAAAAAGAATAGACACACACAAACAATAGGCAGCATGACAATGTAGTTCAGAAAGATAATGTGCATATCAGAGATCAGGACGCAACAAATTGGTATAAAGATCATCATGCACTATTTGCAGTCAGCCAAATCACTCAGGGGACCACTCAACCCCTGCCAACAAGTGGCAATGTCACACATATCATGAGAGGAGAAAAAATTGTCCCTATACACACAAAACAATCCAAATAAATAAAATTATGAAAACAATAACAAAATCTTCTCATCATAACCGAATGAATCCATGAAAGTCCAAATTCTTAAAGTTTTCAGCATAAGATACACGATGAAACAGAAAAATACAGTCATTTACAAAATTAAAAACCAAAAGTTAGACATATGTATAATGTCACTAGTAGTAACTAGTAAGCAAACAAAACATGAGGGGGAAGCCAGAAGAAGAATTCCACCAAAACCTTTCACCGTTTGTTGAGTCCGGGTTTCTGAAGAAGTACTAAATTTTCCACAAGTGGGGATAATAAAAAAAATGAAAATTACTTGAACCATGAATTTGCAGCAAAATTAAATGCACCATATTTATGAAGAAAAATTGACGGTTGACTGAGAAGGAAAGCAAAAATCAGAGGCTAAACTCCAGAGAATCATTCCCTAGACCAAAAAAAACTTCACTCATGATCATGATCCAATTACAAAAAATAAAACAAAAACCATTTTTTCCAGAAGAAATAAACAAAGGGTGTCTGAGTCTAACACTTAAAAACAAAAATACAAACTTGATCAAAAGAACTGATTTTTCTACAACGGGTATGGAAAAAAAAACTGAAATGAAAGGAGTGATGAAAGAAAGAAAGAAAGAAGAGAGAAACTAACAGGGTATTGGCATGGTGAATATCAGCTTCAAGCAGTTTCAAGGAGTCCTTGAAAGACCTTCCCATGGAAGCTATGTACATCTCTCTCCCAAACAAGATTGAAGATTCTAAACCCAACTCCAAAACCAAAACCAACTACAAACTTTCATGCTTTCTCTCTCTCAACTGAACTATAGGCATATCACGCACACTTCTTCAAAGCCATCACCAAAATCTTTCGGTAGGACACGTGGCGCAGCTACCGCAAATACTATATGTTATAAATTAATTAATTAAACAATTAAATTAATATTAACTAATTCTTATTCACTTTACCTTATTTTTAGGCTTTGATAGCTTTCCCTCTACGCACCACCGATGGCTACGCATCCCCATTCCCCTCCCTACCTCTTTCCCCATTTATACACATCTATTTACATTTTTGTCATCCCGGCCTTTTGTTATTTCCCATTTTGAATTTTTTTTCATGTTCATAATTATATTTTGGACCTTACTAACTATTGTTACAGTAACTTTAAGATATTGGTTAAAAAAATTAGTAAAAAAAATATTTAAGGTAAAAATCAAACAAAAACGCAAAAAAAAAAACTAAGGAAAAATATTTCAGTAAATTATATTTTTTTCCATTTGTTTCTAAATTACTTTTAGAAAAAAAATTGTGTATTTGAAATTTAGAGAATGAAAAACATACATTTTAAAATTAGAGAAACTAAACATAAATATTTATTTTCAATTTTAAAGGAATTAAAAATAAACTTTGAAAATTTTAAAAGGTGAAAAATATATTTTATTCAAAAGAAAAAGAAATATTCAACTTCACTATACCAACATCGATAGTTTAATAAAAGAATGTTTCTTGAACAATCTTAGAGAGAAAGGAAGAGAGGAGAGGTAAGTAATATTTGATTGATGATGTAATGTGATAAAAAAAAATAGATAGAGAGAAAAGAGAGTTATTACTTTATTAATAATTAAATTTATAAAAAAATTATAAAATTATGAGTCAAACTCATTAAATAAAAAATAAGATCATAAAATTATATTTTATTTAATAAATTTTACTTAATTATAAATAGTGAGTTAATTTTTTTTTAAAAATAGTATATTAAAGATAAAGTTATAAATTTTAATAAACTTTAACAAATAATAAAAAGTGTGTTAGAAACCACATTCTTAATTAAGAACATTTCCGTTTGGCAAAATTAATATGAGAAACTAACAATGTTATTTATATGTTTAATCATGTCATATACCTTTTCTTTCCCATTAATAAAAAAAATCATGTCACGTATTTTTTATGTTTATCTAAAAGATTTTATTTTGTTAACATTTTCGTTCATAAAAAAAAAAAAGAATTCTGATTTGTTGGAAGTTTACTGAAAAGATAAATAAAATACAATCAAAAATTATTTTTATTAACAATCAAACTCAAATAATATCAAATAATTCAATTTTTAACTTCAGCATCATAACCACGAAAACACTTAGAATGTCAATTTTTAATAAGTTAAAACTTACCACCCTTAAATAAAAACTCGTTATTTTTCAACTTTCTTTAGGGCATTTTTGTAAGTTTATATGTTTGAAAAGGTCGCAATCGGCGTCTATGTCTTTTTAATATCTGGTCGCGATTGTCCTTTTCTTTAAGAGTAGATAGTATAAACAAGAAAACAAAACATTTATAGTTTTTGATATTTCGATTATGTTCGTTGTTTTGTAAGTACTTTTTTAACTTCGTTTTATATGCTCTAATTTTTATTTTATTTTTTATCGTTTTAGTTTCTCTCTGCGAAACAATTATAAAAACATATCGGCAGCCAAAATTATTGGAACTGAACCACCGATCCATAATGAGATATATTCTTGATATAACTTTTAGAATATTTTATAATTTCTACCGTACTAATGTTTTTATCTTCATTCATCCCATTAATTATCTAATCATACACCTCCCTCTCTCTTTATTATAAAATAATAAATTGTATAATTATTTTATTAATTTATTGTATAGAAATAATTTCTCCATGAATTAATTTTTTTTATAGACTATATGAATTAGTTTAATGATTGCTATTATAATAACAATTTGAAGTTATGATGTAATGAATATTATAACAAGTATTTTAATTTATAACAATAAAAGGGTTTTGTACATTTAAATTATGATTAGCTAACTGCACCGAAAAAAAAAATATGATTAGTTAGCCGGACATGATAGTTAATTAAATACAGGTCAATCATTCTTATCAATTAATTGCCTATTTGTTTATTCAATTATAATATTGACTAAACTCGTATTAGTATATTCTAACTATTTACTAATTGAATTAATTAGAAAATTACTCATAATATAGAAAATCTAATCATAAATTTTATATATATATATAATGATTTTATTATCTTTATAATAATTATTTTAAAAATTATATTAATTTTTTTCTAATTAGTTAATTACGTAAAAATCTTCATATTACATTGAAGTTAAACTCATACCAGTTTTTTCTTCTTAAACATATATTTCGTTGGTCCAAATGATAATATACTCATTTATTTTAAATAAGATCTCGAGCTTAAGATAAAAAATGATTAAGAAAAGAGACTAAGTAGTCAATTAAATTTTTTAACAAACATTAATAATTAATAAAGTTGATGAATACCTATAATATATATATTAGCCTGATATCCGCTCTATTTTACTTAAAAACAAAATTGTAAGACTAAAAATGGAATAAAAAAATTTGATAGACACCAAAGTCAATCTCTACTTATCATCGGGAGAGAAAAAAAAGGAAAAAAAAATTGTTTAAGTATAATACAAGATATAATTAATAAAAAAAGTAATAAAAAATAAATATGATATATAAAGATTTTCACATATCATCATCTCTTTTTTATCGGTAATCAATTCTAATTCCTCATACAAGGATAAAAAGATAATTTTTTGTCAATAATTAATGCATAATATAGCTACAAACTTTATTAGTTACTCATATTTATTTATTGACTATCTCATGCTAGTTAATAATGATTTATCTTCATTGAAAAGGACGATAATTGTTATCCTTCTGTGCATATTTCCGATAAGTTACTTTATTTTGCCTTCTTGGCAGCAAAGGAATGAGAGGCCTTATTTTCTAGATTTATTTCTCTGGAACCAAAAATTGTAGAATAAAAAGTGTGAATTTATTATTTAAAGTAAAATGTTTTATAAATTTAACTCATTTTAAATGATAGCTATTTTTTCATAAATATCTCATTTTAAAAGAGTTAAATCTTTCTCTTTTCTTCTTTTGAATATTATTATGCTTGAGATTTATCGCTTGGGTAGTGAAAAAGTTCACTACTGTATATTTTTTTTTCACTCACAAACTATTCTTTCCACACATCAAATATGTCCAACTTTTGAATTCTTTATTATTTTTTATTTTTATACATATACAAACTTTAAAATTCTTAAGTCTATTTTCCAGCAACAAGTGTTTTGGAGACCATAATAGCGCATTCATGAAAGCAAAAACAAGATGGCACGGAGGAGTTCCAGACCCATCTGATTGAAAGGAGCAAAATTTTCAGAACATTAACTTCCAACTTGACAGCAAAATGGTGGTAGATGGATTCAATAATTTTGACAGCGGTCAATCTTATCTAAACTCTATTTTGAATAAATGTATGCATTTCTTTCTCAATTTTGCCACTCATTCTTTACTAAGGCTGTCAATCTTATATGGTAATCTTACGGCTAAGACTTAGCAGGTATTCTACAAGGAAACATAAAAATAAATCAATGTACAACAATGAGTTTTAAAAAAATATTATTCAATTAAAAATTATAAAATAATTTAATAATTATTAAAATTATATTAGTATAATTTAATCTCTCTTATAATAATAATATATATATATATATAACATTAATTATTTTATTCGGTTATTATCAATTATTTTAAAAAAAACTATAAATTTATATTAATCTTCGACTTTTGTATGGGATCACAAAAGAAGTCATTATTATTTAATTCCCCAGTGATTCATGAATGCTATTAAGATTCAACAGATGTACCATCCTAACTTTTTTCAGCCAGTAATTAAGATTTATATGAAAGGACTACGGCAATTCTTCCCCTATTTCTCTTACCTTCATCGCTTGCATGTTCAGAATAAATCTCAGCTTATTGCGTTAAAAAAAAAGAAGTTAAAAGGGTATATAAATAATTAAGAAAAGTATCAGTCTAACATGTTAGGATATTTTATCACAAAATTTCACTCGCTCTTAGACAAGAAGCAAGAGCTCCATGTAAATTCTAATACAATGTCAGTTTATATTCTAATAGCATTTATAAATAATATATGTTAATGATTGTATACCCGAAATAAAGAAAAGACCCCCCATGATTTTGTTGCCACAACAGCCAACAATCAACCACTTACCTAGCATCCATTACATTAGTTATGATATGAGTTTACTATTATTTTTCAATTGTCAATGAGATGATCCATAATTAACGAAAATATGGTCAAATCGGTAAAAACATTAATTCCTTTTGTTCCAATTCTTAACAACAGAACAATTTCTTAGCATCTCCCCACTTTTTATACTAGGATCCAGTCATTGGCTAGTGAGAAACATGTATTGCCTTGCTAGTGCGGGTCGAATGGAACAAACATAATTTGAAAACAGTTTTAATATCCATTAATTTGAGAGTAAAATTAAACTAATCAATTATTTTTTTTTACAGAAATAATAACCTAGATGGGTGTATATGAAACCTAGTACGTAGTAACCAACAAGGTGAAAGTGAAACAGTGGCAGCTCAGTTTACTAGATGGGAAGTCTTTTTGTTGGGTTAGAGGATATGAATTTTGTAAGGGTGGGTACTCCTTGCACCCTTATCCTCTTTCTTAATGAAATATTTTCTTTGCTGATAAAAAAAAAAGCTGAAACAGTGGCAGTGACACTATTAAATATTTGCGATAAAACAATGATTAGTAAGGGTGACCATTGATTAAAGTTTTATATTCTTCAAAGGTATTTATTAGAAGAAGAAAAAAAGCACGCAATATCTAACACTGTCCATTCATTCTCTTCAAATCGAGTGTTTTTCAAGGTAACACCGTGAAATAAGGCAACCCATCTTATGAAATGCGTTCAATCATCAACTATATATTATTTAGATTAGGTGCCATCAATCCACTTTTATTTTTTCTTTCCCTATGCTAGTAATTTTTGCGGAATGTCATCAATCCATATCCATGCTAGTATTAATAGCTAACAATGGCTTACAATCCATTAAATACTTTGATTTCGGGTCGGTGGCTTTTGGTATTTGGAATATGAATGCATTTATGTGAGAAAGCTCCAATGTTCACGTATAGAGGATGGTTGGTGAGGCTGTCTCGTTAAAGATTGAGGCATTTGGTTATGATTTTTAGGAATTACTTATATATATATATATATATATATATATATATATATATATATATATATATATATATCATGATATTCTAGAAAGATAGGTAGTTATCTCATATTTATGTGGCCTCGTATTAATATATTATAATCACTTTGCCTTTTGTATAGTTGTATATTATAATCACTTTGTCTTTTTTATAGTCACGGGAACTATAGTGTAACTTGTAAAGGTTTAGGACACCCTTTGTGCCCTTTTTTCACATATATATAGATATATATATATATGCCGATTTAAAAAAAAATATTAATAACTAACAAGTTACAATTTAGTGGATCACATTTGTCGTCATATTTTTATTATTTTTTTCAGAAGCTTACGAAGTCTGATACTTTTAAATTAATAACATTAGAAAAATAAAAGTTTTTTTATCCATTCAAAAAGCAAATTACACTCTATTTATCTTTATTCCTTGACATAATTTAGTAGTGATTTGATAGGTGGATCGGAAGAGAAATGTTGGGACTTGGGAGAGAATGTCTATTGGGGAAGGAAGGAGAGGGCAGAAAATATGTTGTTGTTGGGTGAGTTAAAGAAGGAGGGGTAGGCTGATCCAAAGATTAGGTCCATTGAAAATAATATATTGGGTGCTGTCCAACTCACCCCATCATAACCAAGTGTCATCAACTCATCATACTATAAATTGATACTATATTAGCCTTTTCTTTTACGAAGATATATTCACTTTATTATTTGCCTTAAAAACAAATCATTAATTTCACATGTTAGATTAGGATGTTTGTGAGACTAGATAGGATGGACTTATCCTGCTATTTAAGAATTCAAAATTTTGATTGGATTAACTCGATTTTTATTATAATATATTAATTAATTTTAACACAATATATAGTTATATTATAAAAGTAATGAATTATAAAATTAAAATTAAGATGTTTTATAATATATATATATATATATAATATCAATATAATTATAATTCATGTTGTGTATTAAGTTAAAAAAATACATTATTAATTTGTAATGTATTTAAAAAATGCTAAATTACATGTTTGATTTTTTATGCTTTAGTTTTTGTTTAGTTTTGTCTTTTTTATTTTAAAGTTTTAATTTAATTTTTTATGTATTATAAGTGAGTTAAAATGATCATTTTACAACAATGATCAAGTTGGGAAGTGATTTTGATTTTTTTTTTATTAATTCGAGACATAATTAAATTCATTACATGAAAACTAAGTCAAGTAATGTTTGAATAAAAATTAGGATGAACATAATAAAAATTATGTGAAAGTGAATCCAACAAATAATCAAAAATTGAAATTTCTACTTTTAAATTCTTTTTCAATTATTCGTTAAACTCATTTTTTAGGTAACAGGCAAATGTACATCTAGTAGTACAAAGGCCAATGCGAATAAAAAACGCCAGGTAAATTAATAGGCTGGTATATAATCTAGAAACGGACAAATATAATGACTAAAATGCCATTGCTTTCTGGACTCCCATGTTACTTCCTACCCTCTTTCTGAAATGTTTTTTTAATCTTTCATAATAGTTATTCCGGAAGCCAAAAGAAAAGTGCATTCTTCTAGAAGGAAAAAGAAAGTGTAGGAAATAACATGGAAAATGCAGAAAGCAATAGCTAGCCTCACTAAAACAGAATTTTGTTTTAGACCAAAAACCTTCCCAATAATGTTTATGCTGTGGCCTTTGTTATTCGCACACTCTTTTTTGCTATTTCCCTCCCTTTCTTTTTTTTGACAAAAATGTCCCTCACAAATGTACATTTCTGTTGATCATTATACATAATGAAAACATGTTTTCAATTTGTATTGCGGTATGCTGTGTGCAATCCAATACAAAATAGAAACATAATTTATCTTAACAGAACATAAACACGTTTTCGTTTTGTATAAATTAGTGGTGATATTTTTTTTTTATTTGTTGGAAAAATTAACAAGGATCTTAAATTAAATTAATTACAATACAATTTATCCTTTTTAATAGTATAATAGTATGAAATATATTATATATTTTTAGTTAGAATTGAATAAATTACGACATAAATTACTGATGATAATAGTAATCAAATTAGCACACAATATTTGTCAAAAAGGTCGCATTGAATATTGACAATACTTGCTTTTTAGTAACCAGTAAGAAAAAGATCTAATCTAAAAAAATAAAAAAAAAAGAGGTCATTTAATGGAACAATTAATTTTGTATCCTCAAAATGTCTCTTTCTCTAAAATTCGTAGCTGCGACCTCCAGATCATAATTCTAACCATAATCAATACCCTTGTAAAAAAATAGAACATAAAAATCTATCACGTCATTGTTCTGTTTATAAAATAAAATTATTCAAATATTAAATTGTATTTACTTTTTTCATATCTTGTGGCAACAAGCATAAGAGAGAAATTTATAAAACTTTTATCAAGGAATTATATATGCAATAATGCAGTTTCTGCAAATTAAATTACGTTGCGTTGCACGTAGCTTTCGTGCTTAGCTTTTTCCCAGAAATTGAAATTGGCATTTCAAAGGGATCTGTATCTTTTATACAGTATATGCTAATGCCATCCATAAACAGCACCGCCCAATATATAAGCAATTGGCACGATCAAGTCGATCATACATTTATTTACATGTAGATACTTTTTAACTGTTAATTTATTTTGATTGATCCCTAAATTATAAATATTGTTCTAATAAGTCCTTCACTTAATCTAGGATTAAATAATTTATGGTTAAAATCATCTTGACATTTGATTCTGTTGAATCTCAGCTGCTTATAACACATAAGAACTTCAAATTTACGATACGTGAATAAAAGAAAAATCAATTGCATGGGGGTTAAGAACTTTTATGATATCTTGTGATATGAAATTTGCTATAAAGTATAAACTGGGACTTTACTAATACAGCTCTTTAGTCTATAAGTAACAATGTCATCTGCATAGAGTATCAAGAAATTTGTAGACTATAAATTTTCTTAACACTTTGTTTTGAGAGATTAGTAAAGCAAAGTAAATAACAATTTTCTCATTTGTAACGTGGTCAAGCAAGCTCTTTTGTAATTGGCATGGTACTTCTGGTACCTTTTATGATACATTTTATTTTGGCTGATAAAAAAATATTGACAAAAAAAAAAGGTAGAAAACCACATTTTCAGTTAGTTGAGCCAAAAAGTTAGTTGGAGCAACAACAAAAAATACAGTTGGTTTCTTTTTTTTATAGTTGGAGGCTGTAGCAGCCAAAAAAACATCCCTAAAAAAGAAATATAAAAAAATGAAGCCTGCATAAATATTTAAATAAAGAAAGTGGAGAGAGTTATGTGATAGTTTCTTAAAGTAATTCATTAGAATTTAATAATTACACTCTCAATTAATAAGAAATTATCATTCATATAATTTTTAAAATATTTATTATAATAAAAATAAATTAATTTACTCTATGATTATAACAATATAAAATTATCTTACATTATTATTATTGTATAGCCTATTTTCTCAATTATTGTTCATGTTCTTTCCCTTTTTTTCTTTATTTAACTATTTCAATATATATATATATATATATATATATATATATATATATATATATATATATATATATATATATTCTACCCATTTTTAATCCTCTTAAACAATTCATAAGATTTATTTATTTTTTCACCATTTTCTGTTCATCCATTTTTCAATTTTTTTATATTTTCTCTTGCAATTCAAACAAAACTAAAAGAACTTAATTGAGTAGTATAAAAGAAGTTATGGTTATTAAATTATCTTGACAATTTTTAATTAGATTCTTAAACTATTTTTTTCTTCTATTAAGTTATTGAACTTGTATTTGTTTTTAATTGATCCTTCAGGCTAACGAACGTTACAAACAATTAGTTGTTTGAGTCACTTGTATAAGGTTGTTATAGGGTGAAGTAAAGCTTGAATAGGCTTGTGAAAGAATATTGAAGAATCCTATTAAAAATACTAGGTTTAGAACTAGCAAAAGCGAGAATATATTAAATTAATTTGCTGTAATTAATTTTTCATAAGGATATAGATGAAAGGTTGTTAGCTCTTTGTCGCTCATAGTAATAATTTATCCGTAAGCCGAGTACCGAGTACCACAGTGATTTTGTTGCACCTATGTGAACTACTCTTTAGTTTGTAAATTATAAATTTAGTAAATATAATCTAAATCTACCCAGGAATAAGAAATTTAAAATTTAAAATAAAAGATAAAGATAATAGATAAGATAAAAGATTTAAAATTTAAAATAAAAGATAAAGATAATAGATAAGATAAAAGATTTAAAATTTAAAATAAAAGATAAAGATAATAGATAAGATAAGACAAAAGATTTAAAGATAAGATTAAAAGATAAAAGTAGAAGATAAAATATTTAAATTGCGATAAAGATAACTACTCCTACGAAATTCAAATAAATAAAATCTAAATCTACTAAATCTAAATACTTATTCCTAAAACCCCAACAGTAAAATAAGGAATAATTATACAAGTCAGAAAAACCAACAATAAAACCTAGGGACTAAAATTTATATATTAAAATCGTTAAAACCTGACAAGTCTAATTAACCTATATGGACTCTCGATTTGTCTGTTATCAATACCAGTGAAACTAATACACCCCACATCTATCTATCTACAACTAATACACCCCACATCTATCTATCTACTTGGCCCTGATGCCTCATGATGACAAGCCTACCTTAATTACCTATCTTCCAAATGCCCTTTGCGAAGACTCAATAACTAAGATGCTTTAAGATTACATTCTAGATGTTTGTTAAACCAAGGGCATTGAGGCATTAAGTCATGCTAACCAAAATTTTTTTTTCTTTAATTGTTCTATTAAGCGTTACCCTCATCGTCAAAAGGAGAGAACTGAGTGCCAGAGAGATCTGAAAACTGAGCTATTAGGAAGTGTGTCTCTTTTCCTTTTCCTAGGCTGACCCTGTGCAAACTTGGGCTTAGACTTTTTTTCTGATTTTCTTCTCTTTTTTTTTCCCTTTATTTCTACTCCTTTTTACTTGTTGTATCTCCCTTTTTTACATTTGCAATCAAAATTCAAAATTAATTAAATCTTTCCAAATTAAAACATAAATAACTACTAAATAATTAATTCTAAATTAATTTTAGACCGATTTTCCACTATTAATTCACTATTATTTAACATTTATCAAAGGTCCAGATAAAAAACCAAATACAACTTCAAGAACGTATTATAAATTTATGAACTTTTCTTCGTTTTTAAAAATCTGAATTCAGTTTAGGATTGTCCATTGTGTATTCCAGGATTTAACTGAATTTGAAAATTTCGACTTAATAAGTTTCTATAGACAAAATCCAAATAAGTCTATAGTGTCTACCAAATTTTCCACACTCCCTGTTTTTTATTTGAGATTAAAATCTCATTAGAATGCTTCTTTTTTCTTTTTCTTTTTTTTATGAACTGTGGAAACTTTTGAGATTCTTATACTAAAAAATGTTTGCTCCATTATTTGATGAAACTTTCGAATGCTATTTTCTTTCATCTTTTCTAGATACTCCACCATTATTTTGATTGAATCAAGAATAATGATTTCATTCCTCAAACAACAATGTAATTAAACAGCAGTAAAAAAGAAACAATGTAATGTAATTAAACTCTTTAACACTTTCTCCTTTGAAAACTAAATTACATGATGGAATATTTTGGGCCGGGAGACCAAATTTAAGCAAAAGAAAGTCACGGGTAGGAAAACAAAAAGCAAAATTGATTTGTGCCTAACACAAATCCGTGCTATCTACTTCACGTCTAAATTCCTGGACAAAGCCGAAGGAGACAATTTGCAAGCGGGTTTTTATTGCAACAAATTAGAGGAAGTAGTAGCATAGTAGTTGTTGTTGTCTACATCATCATCATGTAATATAGTAGTAAAGTAGTAACTGTTAGCACATGGATTTGAGGTGGTCTCTGAAAACCTTCAACATTCCTTGGAAAGTAACAATCCCCGTCAAGGTTCCATCCTCTTCCACAACCCACACGTAACTCACACGATGTGACAATGCCTGAATCATCACAGCAACTAAAGAGCTCCAACGGTGGCAAACAATGGCCTCAGACCTTCTCCCCACCCTTGCAGAGTACCCTCCAAGCTTCCAATTCTTCCCAGAGCAAAATTCTTCGTCGGAAGAACAACTAGAAGAAAAAGAAGACCATGAAGTAAGTCCTGTTCTTGTTGTTTCATCGCCAAGTAATTCCAACATGTTCTGCTCCTCCACCTTCTCTTTCACCCTCTCCTTCACTAATTGCACTAAGTCCTCCGGTGGCCCGCCGCAGTCGATGTAGGCGGTGAGGTCGCCGGCAGAGAGGGTGGCTATAGCCGGCACGACCGATTCGTCGTAGGAGTTGAGCATAACGGGGGAGATTTCGCCACCGAACTTACCATTTGGGTCGACGATGGCGACAGAGCTTTGGTATATGAGGGACAAGGCCAAGAGGTCCAAGATAGAGGAGGCAGGGTCATCATAGCACACTGCAAAGAGGTTTTTTGTGTCGATGACGCCTAAGGTGTTGATGGGGTTCCCCGGTGTTGGGGAAAACACACCAATTGAGTTGAGGAGGTAGCGGAGCACGTCCTCTTGAGTTAGCCAACAGTATGTGGTGTTGTTATTGTGGTGCACATTGTTGGAGTCCAAAGATTCAACCTGGTTTTGTATTGGTATCACCAGGTTCTGCACCCCTTCTTGCATAACATCTATAGCCTCCAGTAAACTGCAAACAAACCAGATATATTACAACCCAAAATCATCACACTACTGTGGAGGTGAAAAATTATTAGATAGTTCCAGATCACTATATATATTTATAGTCTCCATCAATCTCCACCTTACACATTTGAATTTTTTCAATTTATAAGAAAAATTTGATAGCAATCATATGTTCTAATGTCATGCAGAGACACCACCATAATAATTCCCAATTATGTAACAATTTCTCTCCTGTTCTATGCTCTATTGCTCTATTCAGAGGAGTGGATAAACAACAGTCTTTTTTAAAAAATCATAGTTATGTAGGATTTTGTGTTCAGCTCACATAATGGGTGGATTTGGATCTTAAATTTGTAACCATCAATTAAGTTCAAATCAATCCTAAAAGTTCAATCCAAAGTTATAAGTGTTATTGACTATTTTTTTAAGAGAAAAAAATATTTATTTTGAAATTATAATTTTTTTAAAAATTATATCCACGGTCTAACCTGTTTAACCCGTTATTCATATAAAAATGCGAGATAAATTGACACAATCCACTGTCAATACAAATTTACAAGAATAGATGATCAACCCGCTTACCCATCTATACTATTGAGCATACAAATATATGCAAAAATGTTAGTCCTTGATTGTTTTCTATACAATACTAATGTACGAGAAAGTAGTTGGTTAATTGATTTTTTTTTAATCAGAATAATTGGAGTTTATACTCAAGCAAATCTTCATGTAGAGATCACCCAATTCTGACTGAACAAGAACAATTAAAAAGCGCCTAAAAAAATTGGAATGAAGTTTCATTCAACTAACACTTAATTTATAATAACAGTTCAGCGCCTTTTTACTCCGATTTTGTAAAAGGTGATTGTTACTTAAAATGTGAAATGAGAAGTCAAAGGTCAAAATGAAAATCACATTAATTTGAATTGAATATAAGAAAAATGGGCGGATATTCTGTTTTAGTCAGTTTTTGAATAAGTCAAAGAAAATAAAAGCAGAATTAACACAGCCACGTAAATACGCGGTGCCAGCGCATAGATTTAGATGAAAGGAAAGAGGGAGGGAGGGAGGTACCTGGCAGAGGGTGGGAGATGGAGGACGAGGACGGCGGAGTTGTCTTGGAGGGCGGCGGAGATAGGGGAATGAAGGGCGGCGGAAGGGGAGGAGAGGCTCTGGGGTTTGGAGAGGAAGCAGATGATGTCGAGCATGCAAACCTTACCGATGCAGGTGCAGCAGCATTGGTTCTGGGATTGAATTTGAGGTTGTTGTTTTCGGATGAAGGAGTGGTTGCAGTTCCAGACGCTGACGTAGGTGTCGTCAATCCTCTTCAAGGCGGCGAGGGCGTCGGCTACGGTGTCGCGGACGGAGAGGGCCCTAAGCGGCGGTTTCCCAAGACACAGATCAGACAATTCATGCCCTGACAATCTAGCTGCCATACACTGTTCGAGGGAACAAGAATCACAAAAGAAGCGAGATTTTGGTTGTTGGAAGAAAAAACAAGGTTTCTAAATTTTTAGCTGAGAACGAGGGGGAAGACGTTGGGATATTTATAGGCACCTCGCTACCGGGATAGCCGATAAACCCGTATCGATACACTTGTAGGTTCAGGGTGGACCCCTCCCAACATTATTAGTTTGGCTTCCAGAAATAATGGTACAACATTGTTAACTTTTATCTATTTTTTTAACAAGTAAAATGCACGGGATCAATGTTTCTTAAAACATTCAGTTGGAATGAAAGTTACTTTTATATATATAATTTTATATTAATTTAAAATTATTTGTTATTTTAATAACTTTACAAATTAAAATTCAAATAATATAAATATTTTAAAATATAAATTATTTGATTATTTTCTTATTATTTAATTTTGATAAAAACAATCTTAATAATATATAAATATAATTCAATGATTAAATTAATAAAAATTACATTTCATATCAATTTATAAAATTATAATATAGTTGTCAAGCTTATATTAATGTAATTTAATTTATCTTCTAATGTTATAGTTCTATGATAAATAAATAAAAAATACTTTTTTACCATTGATGATTTATTTTAAAATTTATTAAAAAGATAAATTGATTGGAAGAGATAAATTGTTCATATATGTTTAGAATTCAACATGTAATTTAACTAGAGAAATTCAATTATTGAAAATAGTTTCATTCAAAATAATAATATAGATTCATGATATAAATAGGTTTGAATATATTTTTAGTTTATAATATATATATGTAGTCTTTGTAACTTTTTTTAAAATAGTATTTTATTTTTGGTTATTTTTGTTTGTTTATGTATTGTCCAAGGTCTATAAAATTGATGTGGGAAATGACGTTGCACTCGATACAAACGTGAGCCTTCAATATCAATATCTTGACAAAGTCACCTTGATATTTGAATATTAATGATAATATAATAATTCATTTATCAAGTTACATGTACTAGGAATGATAAATACATCTACTCTCTCCTACTTTTTTATAATCTACAATACTTTGCAATTTAATTCCTAATATATATTACTTGGGACTTTCTCTCTTTTTTTATTTTTTTTTAATTTAAAATATTATAAAATATAAATATTATATTATATAAATTTTTTAATTGGTTTTAAAATTACTTATTTATTAAATTAAATTTTATAATTTTGTTTTTTATTTTTTTTACAAAAAAAATATACAGATAAAAAATAAAAAAATTTGGATAAAATTAGAGTACAATTTTTTAGTTACTTTGTATGTACTTTTGTAGTTAAATTTATGTGCTCTTGATATTTTTTTGTTATGTTCGTTAATTAAAAAAAATAAAAAAATTAGTTAGTAGTATTAAAATAAACTAAGAAACATAGTAAAAAAATAATTGATATATCTATCTCATACAATAGACATAAAATTTGAAAAAGTAGTAACTGTTATATTGAAAAATATCTTTAAAAATATTTTTTGAAAATATCTTTAAATAAAAATATATTAAAAATATCTTTAAAAATATTTATTTAACAGTTATCTTTGGCTTAAGTGATAAGAATTTATATTTTTATTATTTATGACTTGCAGATATGAAAAAAAATAAAATGTCCAAAAGATATTGATAACTACTAAATATGAGTTATTTTTAATAATAAAAATATATTGAAAATATTTTTAAAGATATTTAATTAGCAATTATTTGTTGTTGTCATCTTAATCAATGTGACAATAATATGATTAATGGTGATCTAAAGAGAGAAAAAGGATGGCAAAGGGTTGTCCCGTTTCAACTCTATCTTTAAATTTTTCCTTAGTCAAGTGTAATTGTTTAAGTATTTTTTATTGATAATGCAATATAATGTTCTTCTATAAATAAGTTGTTAAACAAAAATTTTTCTCATTTTTAATTAAATCTAATGACATAAAAAAATATAATTATATTAAAAATAATTATATTAAAAAATTCAGATTTTAAATAAAAATATTTACCTAAAAAATATGTTAAGTAAATTAAATAATAAAATAAAAATAATTATATTTAATAATATCATTTTATTTAAAAAATTATAAAATTTAATTTAATAAATAAGTCATTTTAAAACTAATTTAAAAAATTATATAATATAATATTTATATTTTATAATATTTTAAATTAAAAAACAAAATGGAGAGAAAAAGTTCCAAGTAGTATATGTTAAAAATTAAATTATAAAGTAGTGTAGATTGAGAAAAATAAGAGAGAAGATATATTTAAAAAAAACTAATTATTTACTAATTATTATCTACTAACAAGCTACAATTTATTAATTTATCTACCAGAATTGTTATATCACTATAACAACTTCTACAGTCAATCATTCGAACTTAAACGTTGGAGTTTTTTTTGTAGATATCCTCTTTAGTACGTCAATTCTTGGCAGACATCAGACTCTAAATTTTGATTTGTACAATTATGAAATATATTTAATCATAAAAAAATCTCCTTTTAAAACTATCTTCTTTTATCAGTATTTCTCTATAAATAATCGCCGAGCGGTGGCAATTGCCAATTGTGTACATTTTTGGTATTTCTAAAATAATGTATCGAAAATATGATATATTACTTTAATTAAGAGAATGACCAAACGAATGCACTGTGTCGTTTTTGGCCATTGTAGTCGCTGTCTCGTTTTCACGTACGTCACCTATTACAACTGGCACACTTTTTTTCTTTCTCCATTATTCTTTTTCTTCCTGATTTTGGGTTTCTATTATTACTTTGGTGCCCCACCATCCATAATCCATCACACATTCGCCCCATGTATAGCGTGTCTGTCTCGATCAGCGTCAGATCTTCACGTTTCACATTTAAATCAAGTTAAATTTTTTTTAAAAATTCAGTAAAAGTTAGGTTAAATTATAAATTTGATTTCTCTATATTATTTTAAATTTAATTTTGATTTCCTATAATTTAATTTACAAATTTAATCTTTTAATTTTTTTAATCCCGTTTACTTTTTAACTCAAAACTTCAACATTAATCCTTAATTGTTTATGTTGAGCTCACCTTTGTTACTTTTACTGAACGTTTATCGTCATATTATAATTTTATTAAGGATTGATGTTAATTAGATACACGAAATTAACGATTTAATAAAAACATAAAATATAACGATCAACATCTAATAAAAACGTGATATATGACGATCAATATTGAATCATTGTTAACGTCCAAATCGATTGAACTAATGAGATCATAAAAAACTGAAAAATTAAATTTATGAATTAAACTCGAGAATTAAAATCAAATTTTAAACCAAATAGAAAGATGAAAAGTTAAAGTTACAATCTATCCTAAAAAGTTATTATTGCTTGCTCTTACTACTCTAAGTACGTCCAAAGTTTAGTAATGCATATTCAAACAGGTAATCGAGTATTTATAAATTAATTTAATTCAATGCAAGTTACAATAGTTAAACATAAAAGCTGACAATTTTAAAAATAAAAATATTAAATTATATTTGCTTAAATTATTTTGAATTTAAAAACTAATCAAATATAATATACATTAAAGTCATTCATCCATACATAATTGTTATTTATAAATCTATTATATTTCTCATATTTATCTAAGTCGATATATATATATATATATATATATATATATATATATATATATATATATATATATATATATATATATATATATATATATATATATATATATATATATTCTCTAAATAATTTAGAACAATTATCTTAAATGAGGATATTTTTAAGAACTTTAAAAACGTTATTTAACATGAGTAAAAATTGCAATGGTAATTTAGATTTGTAATATAAAAAACACTTTGAAATCATTATAATGTATTCATATCTACGCACTAAAATTAGTTTGGTATTATAAACATTGGTATAACGCAAGCATAGAACACTATATGAAATGGAAATAAAACGAGAACAGAATTTAAATTTTTAAACACACAAAAAAACGAATATATTTTTTTTTACACTTTTCGTTTAAGAAATGGTAATTTTTCTCTCCTTGCAATTCCCCCCTCCGCCGATTCAAACAATGCATTGAAGTGTGTCTTCCTATTATTTGTTTGAAACATTATAACACTAACTATGTCACATGTTTGCTCTTTACAAAAGAGGCAACCAAAGTATTGTTAATGTGTTTGAATTATATTCAATTTTTATAATTAAGTTCATGTGTGTTGGTTGGATGTTCAACTTACATGTGCTACAAAAATATTTTTACTTTTAAAGTAATAAATTTTTTTCATTTTATACATTAGAATTTATAAACATATTTTTGTAACTTTAAATAAAACATACCCTTTGAAGTTAGAAATGCTAGCATATCATTTTTTAAAAATTTGATCGTAGATTTGTTACAAAACCTGAATCAATGACTCAAAACAAAACACACTATCCAATTCCACCTTATTAAACGCCAAAAACAATGAATAACTGTTTCATTTTTTCAATTTTTTGATCATGACTATAGAGATCGGAATTGATTCTAATAAGTAATAACTATCTAAACAAGTATCAGAACCCTATTTTTAGTCCTAGTATAATAAATTGTATTGTAGTGAATTAGCTCTACTACTTCTATTCTATGATGTGTCGTGAGAAATGGCGACCCGTGCACGGGGTTAACAATTGGTGGTAGCTCCAAAATTGAATATCTCTAATCTCTATTCTCTGGACTAGACGTACGTACGTACGTGGACACTCTATTATGCTTCAGTCTACCTAATAGTTGCTTTGTATGCTTCCTCCCACTTTGTTAGTTGTTACTGATACTAGAGATTACTAGTTATAGTATATAGATAAGCCCTAAATTTTGTTATGTGTTGTTCTTTCTAATTAAAGCCAAAAATAGCCTACGAATCGCTAGCACGTTTGTTCTCTATATACACTTCATGTCGTGGCTCAATGCCACTTGATGACATAGCTTCTTCTTCGTTATGTATCAATCTATCACATATGAAACTAATAACCCTTTCACTAAAAAAATGTCACATGACCAATCACACCATTAGTGTATTCCGTGTCAGAAACCAACTTTTTTTCCTTTTGGCACCTTTGATTGTTTTATCTAATAAAATTCATCCACTTGCTTTCTAATCAATTTCCCCAAGATGTATTCCAACCAAATTGGCACCTCCTAAAATAAATTTAAAAACATTTTAATAAGGGTTTAAACACAAGTTAACAAATATTAAAGTGTTTAATAAATCTTAACACTTGTCATTAGAACAATCATTGATTAAGATATTAAAACTACAACATTTCTAAATAAATATTAACCATACATACCTACCATAATTTTTAAATGTCATCTTTTAAAAAAATATTTTTAAAACTAATTTGCCTTTGGCTTGCCATCCTCTAGAAGTTAACGATGACATTTGAAGGATGAGAAAAATAATGTTTTAATAGGGAAACCTCTGTTAAAGGTTTTCGAGGATAACATCTAAAAAAATTATGAAAAAGGAGTTGCTTGAAAACTGAAATGTGTGGTTTTCTTAATAAGGTAAATTTTTTATTAAAGCTAAGTGAGAGCACAAGAAATGCTCACTTAGTACAAGCCATACAATGTAAATACAACGTAAATTTTAACCAATGGTATAGAAGAACACCAACCCACTTGCCAGCACAAAATTGTTGA